>NC_092772.1:55846754-55974094 GCF_047496795.1 Chiloscyllium punctatum | reverse complement strand
CCCCACCAACACACACACACACACACACTCCCCACCAACACACACACACACACCCTCCCCCACCAACACACACACACACACACTCCCCCTCCAACACACACACACACACACACCCCCACCAACACACACACACACACACACTCCCCCACCAACCACACCACACACACACACACACTCCCCCACCAACACACACACACACACTCCCCCACCAACACACACACACACACTCCCCCACCACACACACACAACACACCACTCCCCCACCAACACACACACACACACACTCCCCCCACCAACACACACACCCACACACACCCCCACACCAACACACACACACACACACACTCCCCCCACCAACACACACACACACACTCCCCCCACCAACACACACACACACTCCCCCACCAACACGACACACACACTCCCCCACCAACACACACACACACACACTCCCCCACCAACACACACACACACACACTCCCCCACCAACACACACACACACACACTCCCCCACCAACACACACACACACACCACTCCCCCACCAACACACACACACACACACACTCCCCCCACCAACATACACACACACTCCCCCCCACCACACACGCACACACTCCCCCGCCAACACACACACACACTCCCCCGCCAACACACACACACACTCCCCCCCAACACACACACACACACTCCCCCCCACACACAAACAAACACTGCCCCACACACACACTCTCGCCCACCACACACCACACACTACACACACACACTCCCCCCACCAACACACACACATACACACTCCCCCACCAACACACACACACACACACCACACACCCCCACACACTCCCCCACCAACACACACACCCACACACTCCCCCACCAACACACACACCCACACCACCCCCCACCAACACACACACCCACACACTCCCCCCACCAACACACACACCCACACACTCCCCCACCACACACACACCCACACACACTCCCACCCCCACCACACACACACCCACACACACTCCCCCACCAACACACACACCCACACACACTCCCCCCACAACACACCACCCCACACACACTCCCCCCACCAACACACACACCCCCACACACACCCCCCCACCAACACACACACACACTCCCCCACCAACACACACACACACACACTCCCCCCCACCAACACACACACACACACACCCCCCACCACCACACACACCACACACACACACACCCACCAACACACACACACTCCCCCCACCAACACACACACACACACTCCCCCACCACACACACACACACACCTCCCCCACCAACACACACACACACTCCCCCACCAACACACACACCACTCCCCCACCAACACACACACTCCCCCACCCACACACACACACTCCCCCACCAACACACACACACTCCCCCACCAACACACACACACACACACTCCCCCACCAACACACACACACACACACTCCCCCACCAACACACACACACACTCCCCCACCAACACACACACACACACACTCCCCCACCAACACACACACACACACTCCCCCCACCAACACACACACACACACACTCCCCCACCAACACACACACACACACACACACACCCCCCCACCAACACACACACACACACTCCCCCCACCCCCCCACCAACACACACACACACACTCCCCCCACCAACACACACACACACACTCCCCCACCAACACACACACACCACACACTCCCCCACCAACACACACACACACCCCCCCACCACACACACACACACACACCCCCCCACCACCACACACACACACACACCCCCCCACCAACACACACACACACACACCCCCCCACCACACACACACACACACCCCCCCCCACCAACACACACACACACACACCCCACCCCCCCCCACCACACACACACACACACACCCCCCCACCAACACACACACACACACACCCCACACACACCCCCCCACCACACACCCACACACACACCCCCCCACCACACACCCACACCCACCACACACTCCCCCCCACCACACCCACACCACACCCCCCACCACACACACACACACACCCACACACCCCCCCCACCAACACACACACACACACACACCCCCCACCAACACACCACACACACACACCCACACACACTCCCCCACCAACACCACCCACACACACACCCCCCACCAACACACACACACCCACACACACCCCCCCCACCAACACCCACACACACTCCCCCCCCCCCACCACACACCACACACACCCCCCCACCAACACACACACACACACCCCACCCCCCCACCAACACACACACACACCACACACTCCCCCCACCACCCACACACACACACTCCCCCCACCAACACACACACACCACACCCCCCCCACCACACACACACACACCCCACCCCCCCACCACACACACCCACACACACACCCCCCCCCACCACACACCACACACACACCCCCCCACCAACACACACCACACACACACCCCCCACCAACACACACACACACACACCCCCCCACCAACACACACACACACACACTCCCCCCACCAACACACACACACACACACTCCCCCACCAACACACACACACACACACCCCCCCACCAACACACACACACACACACCCCCCCACCAACACACACCACACACCCCCCCACCACCACACACACACACACACTCCCCCCCCACCAACACACACACACACACACTCCCCCACCACACACACACACACACACTCCCCCACCACACACACACACACACACACTCCCCCACCAACACACACACACACACACACACTCCCCCCCACCACACACACACACACACACACCACTCCCCCACCAACACCCACACACCCACACTCCCCCACCAACACACCACACACACACACACCTCCCCCACCAACACACACACACACACACACTCCCCCACCAACATACACACACACTCCCCCCCACCACACACACACACTCCCCCCGCCACCACACACACACACCCCCCGCCACACACACACACACTCCCCCCCCAACACACACACACACACTCCCCCGCCACACATAACAAACACTGCCGCCAACACACACACTCTCGCCCACCAACACACGCACACACATACACACACACACCCCCCCACCAACACACACACATACACACTCCCCCCACCAACACACACACACCCACACCCACCCCCCACCAACACACACACACACACTCCCCCCCACCCACACACACCCCACACACACTCCCCCCCCCAACACAACACACACACACCCCCCCACCCACACACACACACACACACCCCCCACCAACACATACACACACACACCCCCCCCACACCACACACCACACACACACACCCCCCACCAACACACACACACACACACCCCCCCACCAACACACACACACACACACTCCCCCACCACCACACACACACACACACTCCCCCCACCAACACACACACACACACACTCCCCCACCACACACACACACACACACTCCCCCACCACACACACACACACACACACTCCCCCACCCACACACACACACCACACACCTCCCCCACCAACACACACACCCCACACACCCCCCCCACCAACACACCACACCCACCACACCCCCCCACCACACACACACCCACACACACTCCCCCCACCAACACACCACACACCCACCCCCCCCCACCACACCACACACCCACTCCCCCACCAACACACCCACACACACACTCCCCCACCAACACACACACACTCCCCCCACCACACACACACACTCCCCCCACCAACACACCACCCACACCCCCCCCACCAACACACACACACCCCCCCACCAACACACACACACACACTCCCCCACCACACACACACACCCACCCCCCCACCAACACACACATCCTCCCCCACCAACACACACACCCCCCCCACCACACACACATCCCCCCCACCAACACACACACCTCCCCCACCACACACACACAAACACCCCCCCCCACACACACACACCACTCCCCCCCAACACACACAAACACTCCCCCCCACACACACAAACACCCCCCCCAACACACACAAACACACACATCCCCCCCAACACACCACAAACACTCCCCCACCAACACACACAAACACACACATTCCCCCCCAACACACACATACACACTCCCCCCACCAACACACCCACACACACACACACACTCCCCACCCACACACACACACACTCCCCAGCCAACACACACAACCACACACACTCCCCCACCACACACACAAACACACACACCCCCCCACCAACACACACACACACACACACTCCCCCACCAACACACACAAACACACACACTCCCCCACCACACACACCACACACCCCCCCACCAACACACCCCCCCACCACACACCCCCCACCAACACACACACACCCCCCACCAACACACACACACACACACACTCCCCCACCAACACACACACACACACACACTCCCCCCACCAACACACACACACACACACACCCCCCACCACACACACACACACACTCCCCCACCAACACACACACACACTCCCCCCACCAACACACACACACACCCCCCCACCAACACACACACACACTCCCCACCAACACACACCACACCCCCCCACCAACACACACCAACACACACACTCCCCCACCAACACACACAAACACACACACTCCCCCCACCAACACACCCAACACACACACCCCCCCACCACACACACACACCCCCCCACCACACACACACACTCCCCCACCAACACACTCCCCCCACCAACACACACACACACCACTCCCCCCACCAACACACACACACACACCCCCCCACCACACACACACACACACACCCTCCCCCCACCAACACACACACACACACACTCCCCCACCACACACACCCACACACCACCACCCCCCACCACACACACACACACACACCCCCCCCACCACACACACCACACACCCCACCCCCCCACCAACCCCACACCCACACACACACCCCCCACCAACACACACACACACACACCCCCCACCAACACACACACACACACTCCCCCACCACACACACACACACCACTCCCCCACCAACACCACACACACACACACCCCCCACCCACACACACACCCACACACTCCCCCACCAACCCACACACACACACACACTCCCCCCCACCACCACACACACACTCCCCCACCACCACACACACACACACTCCCCCCACCAACACACACACCACACACACTCCCCCACCAACACACACACACACACTCCCCCCACCACACACACACACACACTCCCCCCACCAACACACACACACACACACACACTCCCCCACCAACACACACACACACACACACACACACACACTCCCCCACCAACACACACACACACACACTCCCCCACCAACACACACACACACACACACTCCCCCACCAACACACACACACACACACACTCCCCCACCAACACACACACACACACTCCCCCACCAACACACACACACACACACACACTCCCCCACCAACACACACACACACACACTCCCCCACCAACACACACACACACACACTCCCCCACCAACACACACACACACACACACACTCCCCCACCAACACACACACACACACACACACTCCCCCACCAACACACACACACACACACACACACTCCCCCACCAACACACACACACACACACACACTCCCCCACCAACACACACACACACACACACTCCCCCACCAACACACACACACACACTCCCCCACCAACACACACACACACACTCCCCCACCAACACACACACACACACACTCCCCCACCAACACACACACACACACACTCCCCCACCAACACACACACACACTCCCCCACCAACACACACACACACTCCCCCACCAACACACACACACACTCCCCCACCAACACACACACACACTCCCCCACCAACACACACACACACTCCCCCACCAACACACACACACACTCCCCCACCAACACACACACACACTCCCCCACCAACACACACACACAGACACACTCCCCCACCAACACACACACACACACTCCCCCACCAACACACACGCACACACTCCCCCACCAACACACACGCACACACTCCCCCGCCAACACACGCACACACTCCCCCGCCAACACACGCACACACTCCCCCGCCAACACACGCACACACTCCCCCACCAACACACGCACACACTCCCCCACCAACACACGCACACATAAACACACACACACTCGCCCACCAACACACGCACACACTCCCCCACCAACACACGCAAACACACACGCCCCCACCAACACACACACACACACACACTCCCCCACCAACACACGCACACACTCCCCCACCAACACACACAAACACACACGCCCCCACCAACACACGCACACACATACACACACACACACACTCCCCCACCAACACACGCACACACTCCCCCACCAACACACACACGCCCCCACCAACACACGCACACACATACACACACACACACTCCCCCACCAACACACGCACACACTCCCCCACCAACACACGCAAACACTCCCCCACCAACACACGCAAACACACTCGCCCCCACCAACACACACACACACATACACACACACACACACACACACACTCCCCCACCAACACATGCACACACACACACAGACACACACACACACACACACTCCCCCACCAACACACACCCAAAGTATGTCTCCATTTGTGCTGGTTTCTCAAAGGGATTTGCTTATTGGATGTTGTGTCTATTCGGAACAGCATAATGAAGTCTAGTTTGGATAGACTGTGTTCTGTAGGGGTTCTTTATTCTTTTATTTGTGTGTTATTGTGTAATTATGTGAATAAATTTTTGTCTATTTTAAAACCTGGTCATCTCCCTCACTAACTTAATCCGGGTAATTTTCCCTGTCCACCTAGTAAAAGAAGTTATGGTCTGGGCTGCCTGTTATAAGAATAGTTTGAGTGGTCTGGCCTAGTCCATCGCACTAGATATTGAAGACAAAGATTATGGGAAATGGCATTGAGGTCAAAGGTCAGCCACAGAGTCCTACAGCACGGAAACAGACCCTTCGGCCCAACCAGTCCATGCCGACCCTAATCCCAAACTAAACCAGTCCCCCCTGCCCTGCTCCTGGCCCGTCTCCCTCCGACCCTTTCCTGTCCATGTCCTTATCCAAATCTCTTTTAAACGTTGTAACTGTCCCCACACCCCCCACTCCCTCAGGACGGTCATTCCACACACATGAACTACCCTCAATGTGAAAGAACAAGTTGCCCCTCACGTCCTTTTTAAATCTCCCCCCCCCCCGCCTTCAAATTATTCCCCACAGTTTTGAACTCTCCCACGCTAGGGAATAGACCCTTGTCATTCACCCTAATCTATGCACCTCATGATTTTATAAGCATTAATCAAGTCACCCTCGACCTCCTACAACCCAGTGTCAAAGAAAAGTCCCAACCTTTCCAGTTTATTTCAATAACTCAAACCCTGCATTCCCAGCAACATCCTGGTGGAAGTTTCCTGGGGTGGTATGGTGGCTCAGTGGTTAGCACTGCTGCCTCACAGCACCAGGGTCCCAGGTTCGATCCCAGCCTCGGGCGACTGTCTGTGTGGAGTTTGCACATTCTCCCTGTGTCTGTGTGGGTTTGCTCCCACAGTCCAAAGGTGTGCAGGTTAGGGTGAATTGGTCGTACTAAATTGGCCCATATTGTCAGGGGTGAATGGGGAGGGGTGGGTTACTCTTCGGAGGGTTGGTTTGGGCTGAGGGGCCCGTTTCCATACTGTAGGGAATCTAGTCTGAACCCTCTCTATTTTAATAATATCCTGCCTATAACAGGATGACCAGAACTGCACACAGTACGCCAGGAGAGGCCTCAGCAATGCGCCGAATGGCCATGCGCTCTTGAAACTGTGGTACGTTCTCGATGGGCAAAATGGCCTACTCCATGTTTCCACATCAGAGCATAGAAAATGGACGTTCGGCCCATTGTGCCAGCACCGGCTCTTTGAAAGACCAGCGGTGTAACAATCTCTTGTGATTTATACCCTCCCCCTCCATTTATCAACCCATAGACGTCAAAGTTTTTGTGTTATCCTGTCGAGTGAGGATATATGGCCATACTACTGAACCAGAAACCAAGCACAAAGAGCTGTGGGCCACTCAGCCTCGGAACGTTAACTCTGTCTTTCTCTCGCGACAGATGCTGCCAGACCTGCTGAGTTTCTCCAGCACTCTGTCTGTCTGCACTCATATTCCAGAGGCATCACCCCCCACCATGATTGTTGGTCAGAACGATCAATAGGTTTGGCCCAATCAGTTTTAATCTCAGCGATAGGTGACCATCTATTGTAAAAGCCCAAGTAGTTCACTTCAGGGAAGAGAATCTGCATGAACTTTATAAAATCATGAGGGGTATAGATAGGGTTTATGGTAAGTGTCTTTTTCCTAGGATGGTGGGGGGGGGTGGGGGAATGTTTCAAGGCTAGAGGGCACGTTCTAAGACATTTAGGATAGGTAAGTGAATTGGAAAGGTTTGGAGGGATATAGGCCAGGAGCAGGCGGACAGGACTAGTTTGGGATGATGGTCAGCATGGACTGGTTGGACCGAGTGGTCTGTTTGCGAACTGTGGGACACTATGACTCTTATTGCCCTCTTCAGTGATCTAGTCAGCCATTTGACTGTGTTACAAGGTTTTCGAGGGATCGAAATAAGATGGCACGGTGACTCAGTGATTAGCGCTGCTGCCTCACAGTGCCAGGGACCCCGGTTCGATTCCAGCCTCAGGTGACTGTCTGTGTGGATTTGTACATCCTCCCCGTGTCTGTGTAGGTTTCCTCCGGGTGCTCCGGTTTCCTCCCACAGTCCAAAGATGTGCAGGTTACGTGAATTGGCCATGCTAAATTGTCCCATAGTGCCCAGGGATGTGCAGGTTAGGGTGGATTGGCCATGCTAAATTGTCCCATAGTGCCCAGGGATGTGCAGGTTAGGGTGGATTGGCCATGCTAAATTGTCCCATAGTGTCCAGGGATGTGCAGGTTAGGGTGGATTGGCCATGCTAAATTGTCCCATAGTGCCCAGGGATGTGCAGGTTAGGGTGGATTGGCCATGCTAAATTGTCCCATAGTGTCCAGGGATGTGTAGGTTAGGGTGGATTGGCCATGCTAAATTGTCCCATAGTGTCCAGGGACGTGTAGGTTAGGGTGGATTGGCCATGCTAAATTGACCCATAGTGCCCAGGGATGTGTAGGTTAGGGTGGATTGGCCATGCTAAATTGTTCCATAGTGCCCAGGGATGTGCAGGTTAGGGTGGATTGGTCATGGGAAATTGTCCCATAGTGTCCAGGGATGTGTAGGTTAGACAATAGACAATAGACAATAGATGCAGGAGTAGGCCATTCTGCCCTTCGAGCCTGCACCGCCATTCAATATGATCATGGCTGATCATTCCCAATCAGTATCCTGTTCCTGCCTTATCTCCATACCCCTTGACTCCACTATCTTTAAGAGCTCTATCCAATTCTTTCTTAAATGAATCCAGAGACTGGGCCTCCACTGCCCTCTGGGGCAGAGCATTCCACACAGCCACCACTCTCTGAGTGAAGAAGTTTCTCCTCATCTCTGTCCTAAATGGTCTACCCCGTATTTTTAAGTTGTGTCCTCTGGTTCGGCACTCCCCCATCAACGGAAATATGTTCCCTCCTGCCAGAGTGTCCAGTCCTTTCATAATCCTATACGTTTCAATCAGATCCCCTCTCAGTCTTCTAAACTCAAGGGTATAAAAGCCCAGTCACTCCAGTCTTTCAGTGTAAGGTAATCCCGCCATTCCAGGAATTGACCTCGTGAACCTACGCTGCACTCCCTCAATAGCCAGAATGTCTTTCCTCAAATTTGGAGACCAGAACTGTACACAGTACTCCAGGTGTGGTCTCACCAGGGCCCTGTACAGCTGCAGAAGCACCTCTTTGCTTCTATACTCAATCCCTCTGGTTATGAAGGCCAGCATGCTATTAGCCTTCTTCACGACCTGCTGTACCTGCATGCTTGCCTTCATTGACTGGTGGACAAGAACACCCAGATCTCTCTGAACAGCCCCTTTACCTAATTTGATACCATTGAGGTAGTAATCTGCCTTCCTGTTCTTGCCACCAAAGTGGATAACCAGACATTTATCCACATTAAACTGCATCTGCCATGCATCTGCCCACTCACCTAACTTGTCCAGGTCACCCTGTAATCCCCTAACATCCTTATCACATTTCACCCTACCACCTAGCTTTGTGTCATCAGCAAATTTGCTAATGTTATTGCTGATACCATCTTCTATATCATTTACATATATTGTAAAAAGCTGCGGTCCCAGCACGGATCCCTGCGGTACCCCACTGGTCACTGCCTGCCATTTCGAAATGGAGCCGTTAATCACTACCCTTTGTTTCCTATTAGCCAACCAATTTTCTATCCAATCTAGTACTTTGCCCCCAATCCCGTGCGCCCTACTTTTACTCACTAACCTCTTGTGTGGGACTTTATCAAAAGCTTTCTGAAAGTCCAGGTACACTACATCCACTGGATCTCCCTCGTCCATCTTCTGAGTTACATCCTCAAAAAATTCAAGAAGATTAGTCAAGCATGATTTCCCCTTCATAAATCCATGCTGATTCTGTCCTATCCTGTTACTATTATCCAGATGTGCCGTAATTTCATCCTTTATAATAGACTCCAGCATCTTTCCCACCACTGAGGTCAGACTAACTGGTCTATAATTTCCTGCTTTCTCCCGCCCACCCTTCTTAAAAAGTGGCACAACATTAGCCGCCCTCCAATCCTCAGGAACCGACCCCGATTCTATTGAACTCTGGAAAATAATCACCAGCGCATCCACGATTTCCCGAGCCACCTCCTTCAGTACCCTGGGATGCAGGCCATCAGGTCCCGGAGACTTATCAACCTTCAGACCTAACAGTCTCTCCAACACCAAATCCTGGCAAATAGAAATTCCCTTAAGTTCAGGTCCTTCAGCCACTGTTACCTCAGGGAGATTGCTTGTGTCTTCCCCAGTGAACACAGATCTGAAGTACCCATTTAATTCCTCTGCCATTTCTTTGTTCCCAGTAATATATTCCCCTGTTTCTGTCTTCAAGGGCCCAATTTTTGTCCTAACCATTTTTTTGCCTTGGACATACCTAAAAAAGCTTTTACTATCCTCCTTTATATTCTTGGCCAGTTTACCTTCGTACCTCCTTTTTTCTCTGCGTATTTCCTTCTTACTAATCCTCTGTTGTTCCTTAAAAGCTTCCCAGTCCTCCGTTTTCCCGCTTATCTTCGCTAAGTTATACTTTTTCTCTTTTAACTTTATATGTTTCTTTACTTCCCTCGTCAGCCACGGCCACCCATGTTTCCTCCTGGGATCTTTCTTCCTTTTAGGAATGAACTGATCCTGCATCTTCTGCATTATTCACAGAAATATCCGCCATTGTTCCTCCACGGTCTTCCCTGTTAAGGTATTGAACCATTGAACTTTGGCCAGTTGCTCCCTCATAGCTCCATATTTCCCTTTATTCAACTGAAATATTGTCACTTCCGATTGTACCCTCTCCCTCTCAAATTGCAGATTGAAGCTTATTGTATTATGGTCACTACTTCCCAATGGCTCCTTCACTTCGAGGTCACTGACCAATTCTGGTTCGTTACACAATACCAGATCCAGAATTGCCTTCTCCCTGGTCGGCTCCAGCACCAGCTGCTCTAAAAATCCATCTCTGAGGCACTCCACAAAGTCTCTTTCTTGAGGCCCGATACCATCCTGATTCTCCCAGTCTACCTGCATGTTAAAATCCCCCATAACAACTGTAGTAACATCTTTGCGACAGGCCAATTTCAGCTCCTGATTCAACTTACCTCCAACATCCAGACTACTGTTTGGGGGCCTGTAGATGACTCCCATGAGGGTCTTTTTACCCTTAGTGTTTTGAAGCTCTATCCACAAGGACTCTACATCCCCTGACTCTAGGTCCCCCCACACAGGGGACTGAATATCCTCCCTTACCAACAAGGCCATCCCACCCCCTCTGCCCGTCAGTCTGTCCTTACGATAGCACGTGTAGCCTTGAATATTCATTTCCCAGGCCCTGTCCCCATGAAGCCACGTCTCAGTTATCCCCACAATATCGTATCTGCCAATTTCCAAAAGAGCCTCAAGCTCATCCACCTTGTGTCTAATGCTTCGTGCATTCATATATAGAATTTTTAATTTGTTACTGCTCTCACCCTTCCCCTCAACCCTTATTTCACTCAACTTTACAGCATGATGCCTTTTCCAGTTTTCTGCCTCCTTGATACAGTTGTCTTTCTTGACTTCTCTTGTTCTAACTACCCCTTCAATTTCCTTTTTAAGCATCCAGCTTGTCCCCTCCCCCCCGCTACTTAGTTTAAATGTAGCGGTGTTGCAGCAGAAAACCTGCCTGCCAGAATGCTGATCCCTGACCTGTTAAGGTGCAAGCCGTCTCTCTTGTAGAATTTATGGTTACCATAAAATATACCCCAGTGATCCAAGAACTTGAAAGGTTAGGGTGGATTGGCCATGCTAAATTGTCCCATAGTGCCCAGGGATGTGTAGGTTAGGGTGGATTGGCCATGCTAAATTGTCCCATAGTGACCAGGGATGTGCAGGTTAGGGTGGATTGGCCATGCTAAATTGTCCCATAGTGCCCAGGGATGTGTAGGTTAGGGTGGATTGGCCATGCTAAATTGTCCCATAGTGCCCAGGGATGTGCAGGTTAGGGTGGATTGGCCATGCTAAATTGTCCCATAGTGCCAAGGGATGTGCAGGTTAGGGTGGATTGGCCATGCTAAATTGTCCCATAGTGCCAAGGGATGTGCAGGTTAGGGTGGATTGGCCATGCTAAATTGTCCCATAGTGCCAAGGGATGTGCAGGTTAGGGTGGATTGGCCATGCTAAATTGTCCCATAGTGTTAGGGGCATTAGTCAGAGGGACATGGGACTGGGTGGGTTACTCTTCCTCGGGTCGATATGGAATTATTGGGCTGAAGGTCCTGTTTCCACACTGTAGGGAATCTAATCTAATCTAATGAGGTACTCCCTCAGCACTGACCCTCTGACAGAGCAGCATTCCGTTAGTACGGAATCTCCCTCAGAATCCCACAGTACTGCCTCCAATGTAGATCAGATTAGATTACTTACAGTGTGGAAACAGGCCCTTCAGCCCAACAAGTCCACACCGCCCCGCCGAAGCACAACCCACCCATACCCCTACATCTACCCCTTACCTAACACTACGGGCAATTTAGCATGGCCAATTCACCTGACCTGCACATCTTTGGACTGTGGGAGGAAACCGGAGCACCCGGAGGAAACCCACGCAGACACGGGGAGAACGTGCAAACTCCACACAGTCAGTCGCCTGAGGCGGGAATTGAACCCGGGTCTCAGGCGCTGTGAGGCAGCAGTGCTAACCACTGTACCACCGTGCCGCCCACTAATGTAAACACATCCCTCCTCAAGCAAAGGAGCCACAATTGCCCACGGCCCTCGAGATGTCCTCTCTCAAATGCCTTGTCCAGTTACAACATCATTTCCCTACTTTTATACTCCAATCCTTTCGGAATAAATGTCAAAGTTCCAATCACCCATCAGCTACCATTCTCATGGAGGGGACAATGTTGTTTAACAATTTAAACTGATGTCTCATTTCACAGTTCCTGGGGTAGTGTCCTAGGCCCAAACCAGCTTCAGCTGCTTCCTCAATGACCTTCCCTCCATCATAAGGTCAGAGGTGAGGATGTTCGCTGATGGTTGCACGGTGTTCAGCACCATTCGAGACTCCTCAGACACTGAAGCAGTCAGTGTTCAAATGCAACAAAGATCTAGACAATATCCAGGCTTGGGTTGACAAGTGGCCAGTAACATTCGCGCCACACAAATGCCAGGCACTGACCGTCTCCAATAACAGACAATCTAACCGCTTGGCATTCAAGGGAGTTACCATCACCGAATGCCCAACTGTTAACATCCTGGGGGTTATCATTGACCAGACACTCAACTAGTCTCACCACATAAACACTGCGGCTACAAGGGCAGGCCAGAGGCTGGGAACACTGCAGCAAGTAACTCACCTCCTGACTCCCCAAAGCCTGTCCACCATTCCTGATGAAGGGCTTTGGCCCGAAATGTCGATTCTCCTGTTCCTTGGATGCTGCCAGACCTGCTGTGCTTTTCCAGCACCACACTCTCGATTCCAATTTCCAGCACTTCCAGTCCTCACTTTTGCCTGTCCCACCATCGACAAGGCCCAAGGCAGGAGGGTGAGGGAATACTCCCCACTTGCCCCTGGATGGGGGCAGCTCCAACAACACTCAAGAAGCTCCACACCATCCAGGGACAAAGCAGCCCCCCGCTGGATTGGCCCCACACCCACAAACATCCCCTCCCTCCCCCCCACCGACCCTCAGTAACAGCAGTGTGTACCATCCCCTCCCTCCCCCCACCGACCCTCAGTAACAGCAGTGTGTACCATCCCCTCCCTCCCCCCACCGACCCTCAGTAACAGCAGTGTGTACCATCCCCTCCCTCCCCCCACCGACCCTCAGTAACAGCAGTGTGTACCATCCCCTCCCTCCCCCCACCGACCCTCAGTAACAGCAGTGTGTACCATCCCCTCCCTCCCCCACCGACACTCAGTAACAGCAGTGTGTACCATCCCCTCCCTCCCCCCCACCGACCCTCAGTAACAGCAGTGTGTACCATCCCCTCCCTCCCCCACCGACCCTCAGTAACAGCAGTGTGTACCATCCCCTCCCTCCCCCACCGACCCTCAGTAACAGCAGTGTGTACCATCCCCTCCCCCCCCCCACCGATGCTCAGTAACAGCAGTGTGTACCATCCCCTCCCCCCCCCCACCGACCCTCAGTAACAGCAGTGTGTACCATCCCCTCCCTCCCCCACCGACCCTCAGTAACAGCAGTGTGTACCATCCCCTCCCTCCCCCACCGACCCTCAGTAACAGCAGTGTGTACCATCCCCTCCCCCCCCCCACCGATGCTCAGTAACAGCAGTGTGTACCATCCCCTCCCTCCCCCACCGACCCTCAGTAACAGCAGTGTATACCATCCCCTCCCTCCCCCCACCGACGCTCAGTAACAGCAGTGTGTACCATCCCCTCCCTCCCCCACCGACCCTCAGTAACAGCAGTGTGTACCATCCCCTCCCTCCCCCCACCGACACTCAGTAACAGCAATGTGTACCATCCCCTCCCTCCCCCCACGGACGCTCAGTAACAGCAGTGTGTACCATCCCCTCCCTCACCCCACCGACCCTCAGTAACAGCAGTGTGTACCATCCCCTCCCTCCGCCCACCGACCCTCAGTAACAGCAGTGTGTACCATCCCCTCCCTCCCCCCACCGACCCTCAGTAACTGCAGTGTGTACCATCTACAAGACCCACTACAGAAACTCACCAAAATCCTCAGGCAGCACCTTCCAAACCCACAGCCACTTCCATCTAGAAGGACAAGGGGCAGCAGCAGATACATGGGAACACCACCCCCCTGCAAGTTCCCCTCCCCTCACCATCCCGACTTGGAAATATATCGGCCGTTCCTTCCTTGGTCAGAATCCTGGGATTCCCTCCCTCAGGGACATTGTGGGTCTACCCACAGCACATGGACTGCAGCGGCTCAAGAAGGCAGCTCACCCCCACCTTCTCAAGGGGGGCAACTAGGAACAGGGGACGATAAATGATGGGCCTAGCCAGGGACCCCCACAAAACAAATAAATAAAAGAAAAAATTAGTTTCTGAGGCAGATCAGACTCTGCAGGCGCGTGTCCCTTCCCCATTGTCCAATCATCGACTCAAAGGGAATGATGGCGATGTTACAGAGTAGTTATTGTGAGGGGACAGTGAGATAAAATAAATCAGAACTGAGCTACCCCTTTACCAAATTGAGGGTGAGCTCTTTCAGTTAAGTTGTTAAGTAGAAGAGGTTAATTAGCACTATTTATAAACTGAGGGAGGATTGAGCTCGGGAGCTGGAGAGTTGAGTGATTGCTTCCTTAGCTGATGGGGCTTGTTAATGAAGTAAGTGGGCTTTATGAGTGACCTTCACTTGGGTGTAACGGGGTGGGGTGGCTTTGTAGAGGGACAGAACACAAATAAATGGAAGTGATCAATAGGTCATACCTCTGAATAGGCAAATGTTTTAGGGTGCAGTTGGGAAAGTTTAGAAGTTGAATTGTTTTAGAATGAAGGCAGAGTAGACTAAAATACAAGTCAGTGTGAAAGATTAAAAGACAGCAGGTGTGTTGTGTTTTATTTTTGCTGGTGTAGGGTTGGCTGATTTTAGGGTTAGTTTTGGGGGGGGGCGGGGTTTGAGAAAGGGGATAGGTTAGATATCTTGAGGGGATATGAATGGTGGTATGATGAATAGCTGTTTGACTGATCTTTGAAAGTAATGTTGGAATTGGCAATGAGAAACTAGATGAGGTGGTTGCTAGTCTGAAATTGTTGAGCCTGGGCGCAAATATCTGCTTTTGCGAGGTGTTGCGTTTTTCAAGCTTCTATTGAGCTGCACTGGAATTCGGGTGGATGGGTTGGTGTGAGGGCAAGGTGGGGATGTAAGTTGGCAGGTAGTTGCTGCCTTAAGAGCTGTATAGTGTCAAATTAACCTTTTTTCCCACTTTTTTCTTCACACTCAAAACAAGGGTGAAAGACTTTTGTGGTTGAGATGCGGACACTTTAAAACAAGGCTCACTTTTCATTGCATTTAGCAAATAAAGTGCTTCGACTACAGTGCCATGTTCTCCTATCCATTTCCCTCCCTTTTGGAATCAGGCTTGCTTGTTTCCTATGAGCTGAGAAACCTGTACAAACTATCCCTGACTGCAAGGGGAATATTTTATAAAAATCACATGCTTAACTTTGGAGTGTTGCCTTTTGAGTTGAAAGGGTTGATTTTTTTTTTTGAGGTAATGTTTATCGATGTGGTGTACGTGAAATTGTACTTTGGAGATGCCGGTGTTGGACTGGGATGTACAAAGTTCAAAATTCACACAACACCAGGTTATAGTCCAATAGGTTTAATTGGAAGCACTAGCTTTCGGAGCACTGCTCCTTCATCAGGTGGTTGTGGAGAATGAGATTATAAGACAGACTTGCAAATGCAGACTTTTGCTATAAATTCTGTGTCTTACACTCCACAACCACCTGATGAAGGAGCAGCGCTCCGAAAGCTAGTGCTTCCAAATAAACCTGTTGGACTCTAACCTGGTGTTGTGATTTTTTATTATTATTATTATTATTATTATTTTCTAAAACTCTGCACCAGCCAAGATTACCAAAGAAGGTACTACCTTGATCTTTCCCTTGCCTGAAGCTAAACCACCTGACAAAAGGCTTTTTACTGAAATGTTTTTGTTTCCTGCTTGTCTGCTGTGCTTTTCCAGCACCACACTCTTGCTATCTCTCTCTCTCTCTCTCTCTCTCTCTCTCTCTGGGGTGGGGCAATGTTTATAACAGGAGGGGAATCAATATGAACCATTTGCTCTTAACCCAGAACCTAAACCACCAGCACCAGTAACCCCTCTGCTCAATGGTGACACCTTGTGACTGTCTGGTATGCATTTAAAACCACCTCCCACACCCTCCCTTTCCTGTGAAGGTGACTGACTGATTGTGGATAGCAACTTGGATTTTTGTTTTTTAAAAATTGGATAAAGAGTAATAGGTTTTAGCTTCGGGTGGGTGTAAGGTTTGTAGTGGAGCTGCCTAAGGGTGTAACTTTTTCGTGTTTCACTCTTTTTTTTTTTTTCCCTATGTATTTAGTGATACGGGGTAACTTTTTCACCCAGAGGGTGGTACATGTATGGAATGAGCTGCCAGAGGAAGTGGTGGAGGCTGGTACAATTACAACATTTAAGAGGCATTTGGATGGGTATATGAATAGGAAGGGTTTGGAGGGATATGGGCTGGGTGCTGGCAGGTGGGACTAGATTGGGTTGGGATATCTGGGTCAGCATGGACGGGTTGGACCGAAGGGTCTGATTCCATGCTGTACACCTCTCTGACTATAAGTATACCAGGGCACAATTCCAAAACCTACAAATGATATGAAACTTGAGGATAGTGGAGAACTTCAAAAGAGTGTTGGTGGCAAACTCACTTCCTGTAGACAAGTAAGAGAGAGGGGACTGGTGATATTGGACGCCTGCAATTAATTTCCAGCCTATTTTTTTTTATTTTTAGCAGATTTTTTTTTCGTCTGAACTGAGACTATAGTGCTGCTTCAGTGGGTGTGTATCCAATTAAATCTCCCTAGTACCATGTGGATAGATTAATCCAGCTCTGTCCAATTAACTTGATTTGAGATTCTATTGATCCATCTGACTAATAATTGCTTATTAATTTGAGTAACTGAGTTGTAATGTTAACACTAATTTATCAATCGAAGTTGAAATTTGCTATAAATTAAATTTTTACAGGTTTATTTTAACCAAAAGAAAAATTGCTGGTTGGTTATGCTGTAAGTTTTTAAAATGTATGAATGGGGCTTGATAATCTCTCTCTCTCTCTCTCTCTCTCTCTCTCTCTCTCTCGTGTGGGGCAATGTTTACAACATGAGGGGGATCAATATGAAACAGTTGCTCAAAACCTGAAGGGAAATTCAGGAGAAACCTCGTTCTCATGGAGGGGGTGGGCAGATATTGTGGTGCTTGCTTCCTTTGGGGGGGGGAATTAGGGGAGAGGAAATGTGGGGTTTGCCCACGTGGTTGGGGTGGGAGACGGAGATATGTCAGACTTGCTTCCCCTAGGGGTGGAGAGAGGAAATGTGGGACTTCCTCACTTTGGGGGGGGGGGGGGGGTGGGTAGGATGGACAGAAGGTGTAGAGAGTAGGATTTGCTTCCCCAAGAGTGGAGGGAGATCTGAAAAATGAGAATCGCATCCCCCAGGGAGTGGGGTGGAAGAAGGTGGAATATTCCCCACCCCCACCCAAGAGGGTTGATGTGAACTATAGTGATGTATCTAAGGGGTGAGCTGGAAAAACACATGGGAATCTATTCATATTTGTGAGACTTTATTCTAGAAACTTTGTTACTCCTTTCAGATTATAGAGGGGGGGGGGGGGAAAAGAGTTTCTTTCCTTGTGGTTGCTGTTCTCTTTCCTTGGACCATTATCTCTTCTGATCCTTAACTCCTTTGCCATTGCCAATATTTTGTGTCTGCTTCCTCTAACACAAGTACTCCCCCATTTTAACCACCTCCATTCTGAGTTGGTCAATGCCAACATCTTTACATTTAACCTCCTGAAATCCTACCAATGATCAGAGGATTTAAGGCTTCAGGATCCGATACAAGGCCTGGCGTTAGAAGGGGCAGATGTGGAAGCAGCGACTCGGAATAATTTCCAGGAAATTGGCTGGACACTTGAGGGAAATACAGCTGTGGTCGGAAAGTGGGACTGACTGGATTACTCGACTGAGACCTGACATAGGCTTGATGGGGCTGAATGCCCCCCCAGTGCCACTGAATGGTGATCCTTGGGGTGGCTCAGTGGTTAGCACTGCTGTCTCACGGTGCCAGGGGCCCAGGGTTCCATTCCAACCTTGGGTGACTGTGCAAGCTCCACACAGACATTGTCCCTGTGTCTGCGTAGGTTTCCTCCCACAGTCCAAAGATGTGCAGGTTAGGGTGGATTGGCCATGCTAAATTACCCATAGTGCTCAGGGATGTGCAATTTAGGGTGGATTGGCCATGGGAAATTGTCCCATAGTGTCCAGGGATGTACAGGTTAGGGTGGATTGGCCATGCTAAATTGTCCCATAGTGCCCAGGGATGTGTAGGTTAGGGTGGATTGGCCATGCTAAATTGTCCCATAGTGCCCAGGGATGTGCAGGTTAGGGTGGATTGGCCATGCTAAATTGTCCCATAGTGCCCAGGGATGTGTAGGTTAGGGTGGATTGGCCATGCTAAATTGTCCCATAGTGTCCAGGGATGTGCAGGGTAATGCAGGGGAGTGGGTCTGGGTGGGTTACTTATCAGAGGGTCGGTGTGGATGTATTGGGCAAAATGGCCTGCTTCCATACTGCAGGGAGTCTGTCCAATATGATTCCTAACATTTTAGGAGAGCATTTTCTCAGTGAATACAAGTACAGGTTTTTTTTTATCCAGTTATGGTGGGACTGGAGTAAGTGGGGCCTCAAATTTGGGCCTGTAATGTTGGTGATTAATAAGTATTACACAATAATTATTCGACTCTCTATTTCTTGACCAAACAAGGAGGCCAATAGGTCGATGGCATTGTAATGAATTCCCACAGAGCGGACCTCTGTAAAGATTCATTTGTTGAGGTGCCAGCAAAGACATTAACAAACTAACACTTGGTTTTTAATCAGTCCGTTGTATCCGCAGCAGAAATCCAGAAGATTTGTTGAGCGGTTTGTCCACTCTCTACCTGGAAAAAGTCGAGCTGGAGATCCTAACATGTGGGGGAAAGTTGCACTGTGGGTCTTTGGAGACTTGGCTCCATACACACAGATCAGTAAAACTACCAAGTGTGTTTAGCAATGTGAATTGAATTAGAACATAGAACAGTACAATGCAGTATAGACCCTTCGGCCCTTGATGTTGTGCCAGCCTTTTATCCTAATCTAAGATTAAACTAACCTACGTACCCTATATTGCACCATTATACACGTGCCTATAAGAGTTGTTTAACTGTCCTGGTGTATCTGACTCTACTCCCACTGCTGGCAGTGCGTTCCATGCGCACAATGCTGTAAAGAATCAATCTCCCCTAACCCTTCCTACAATCACCTTAAAATGATGCCCCCCTTGTGGTAGCCATTCCCGCCCTGGGGAAAAAGTCTGTCCATCCACTCTGTCTCTGCCTCTCAACACCTTGTACCCCTCTATCAAATCACTACTGCCCTCTCTTCACTCCAATGAGAGGTCCTAACTCCCTTGACCTCTCTTCATAAGATGTGCCCTCCAGTCCGGGCAGCATCCTGGTAACATCTCCTCTGTACCCTCTCTAATGCTTCCACGGTCCTCCTATAATGAGGTGACCAGAACTGAACACCATACCTCCAGTGTAGTCTAACCAGGGCCCAACAGGGTTCAGCAGAGCCTCCTGGCTCTTAAACTCTACGTCCAACACTATATCAGCAAGTGCTCCTTAAACACCCTCCACATTTCTGTTGTGCGTTTTCCTGTGAACATCTCTTCACAGTTTATGCTCCTCAGTTCCTGCTGAATAATTCCCCTTTCCCCCCCTTTCCCCCCCTTTCCCCCCCTTTCCCCCCCTTTCCCCCCCTTTCCCCCCCTTTCCCCCCCTTTCCCCCCCTTTCCCCCCCTATCCCTCTCCATGACGATATAGTAAAAGTCAGGGAGTTGTGATCACTATCATTTGAAATGCTTTGACACTTGGTCTGGTTCATTGCCAAGCGCCAAATCCAATATGGCCTCCCCTCTCGTCAGCTCCTCTACCTCTTGAGTCAGGAATGCTTCCTGGACAAACCTAACTAAAACTGCTCCATTTGAACCAATGAGGATCCAATCGATATTAGGGAAGTTAGTCACCCATGACGACAATGCTATTCCTTCTGCACCTTTCCAAAATCTGCACCCCAATTTGCTCCTTTTGTCTCTGTTGAAATTGGGGGAGGGGGGGTCTGTTGAAAACTCCCAATAAAGTGACTGCTTCTTTCCTGTTTGGCTTCCACCCGTACTGACTCTGTAGACAAACCCTTCTCAACAACCTCCCTTTCTGCAGCTGTGATACTAATCCTGATTAGTAATGTCACTGCTTCACCTCTCTTTTTTTTATTTAATTCCCCGTCTATATTCCTTTTGAACTATCTAAACCCTGGAACGTCCTGCCCCTGTGATATCCAAGTCTCTCTGTAATAGCCACAACATCATAGAGCATGGATCGGTACTTGGAGCTAAGTTCATCACCCTCATTCCTGACACTACTTGTGATAAAATAGACAAACTTCAACCCATCATCTGACTGTAACCTTGCCCTCTCAACTGCCCATCCCTCATCAGTCTCTTTGCATCCTGTGTCTGGCTGTTCACTAGCTACGCCATTTTCTGATCCATAGCTCCAGTTCTTCCCCCCCCGCCAAACTAGTTTTAAACCCTCCCAGAAACCTCGAGCAAACCTCCTGACCAGGATCTTGGTGCCCCTCCCATTCAGGTGCAGCTCCCTGTACAGGTCCCATCTTCCCTAGAAGATGATCCACCTATCTGAAGCCCTCCCTCCTACACCAGCGCTGCGGCCACGCGTTCAGCTGCACTCTGAATAGTGCCCAGGGATGTGCAGGTTAGGGTGGATTGGCCATGCTAAATTGTCCCATAGTGCCCAGGGATGTGCAGGTTAGGGTGGATTGGCCGTGCTAAATTGTCCCATAGTGCCCAGGGATGTGTAGGATAGGGTGGATTGGCCATGCTAAATTGTCCCATAGTGCCCAGGGATGTGTAGGATAGGGTGGATTGGCCATGCTAAATTGTCCCATAGTGCCCAGGGATGTGCAGGTTAGGGTGGATTGGCCATGGGAAATTGTCCCATAGTGCCCAGGGATGTGTAGGATAGGGTGGATTGGCCATGCTAAATTGTCCCATAGTGTCCAGGGATGTGCAGGTTAGGGTGGATTGGCCATGCTAAATTGTCCCATAGTGCCCAGGGATGTGCAGGTTAGGGTGGATTGGCCATGCTAAATTGTCCCACAGTGCCCGGGGATGTGCAGGTTTGGTGCATTAGTCAAGGGTAAATGTAGAGTAATCGGGTGCTGGAACGGGTCTGGGCGGGTTACTCTTTGGAAGGTCGGTGTGGACTTGTTGAGCTGAATGACATGTTTCCACACTTGAGGGATACTATGATTCTAATCAGACTTAAGGGTCTACAAACTAGCTCTGTGGGATTGGAACCCATTGTTCCAGAGAGTTAATGTGGATTCTCTGTCCAGTAACATTCCCACTATGACATCCTCTCCTCTGCCTTTTCCCAACATTCTCCAGGCTGAGGGCTCTTGGGACTGTTTTGTGTTCTTTCACACTGTGTAAGCTTTTTAACTAGGTCACATTTTCTTTCTTTCTTTTCAGTTGGCAAGCATGGATTTGGAAGTTGAGGGGATTCTAGAGAGACTTTGGGATGCCATGGACCGCGGTGGGATATCGGAAATGGCGCCTCTGGTGGAGGCGGAGAGGAAGAGGGTGGAGTGCGTGACGGTCCATGTGGCGGTCACCGGGACCTCCCGAGCGGGGAAGTCCACCTTCATCCGCTCGGCCATGGGCTTTCAAGATGGCGCAGAGGGTGCCCCCTCCACCGGCCTGAGCGGGCAGCTGGTGAAGCCGGTGCCGTACCAGCGGCCAGGATCCCCCGGCTGTACGTTCTGGGAGCTGCCTGGCATCGAAGGGGCCGGCTTCTCGCCGGGGGACTACTTGCGGGCGGCGGAGGTGGACCGCTATGCCGGCGTCTACCTCCTGTCATCGGGCCGCTTCACCTGGCAGGCGGTAGCCCTCGCCGACGAGCTCCGGCGGCTGGGCAAGCCCTTCTACTTCATCCTCACCAAGATCGACGCGGACGCGCACGGTCACAAGGATGCGGAGTTTGCCCGGGAGGCCCTGCGCGCCGTTGCCACCAACCGCTTTGCCCACTTGGATGTGGGCTACGCTATTGGCCGCTTCTACTGCGTCTCCTGCCTTGAGAGTGAGCGGTTCGACTTCCCAGCATGCATCCGGGCCCTGCAGAAGGATGCCTTGCCTGCTCTTCAGAGGCACGCCCTCCTGCTGTCCCTGCCCCATCTCGCCGACAAGACCGAACTGAAGAACTCACTGAAGGCGTTGATCCCACTGTCGGCCGTCTACAGTTGCGTCATCGACCCCCTCCCGGTCGAGCAGCTGCCCTACCAGGCGAACGTCCGCTTTCTGTGCGACGAAATCCGGCTGTACCGCCTCCTCTTGGGCCTTGACTACCAGGCCCTGAGCAAGAGAGCCAGGCTGATAGGGCAGCCCGCCTTTGTCCTCTCCGACGAGATCCAGACCCGCATGGCCAGGGAGCTGACCGAGAAGGCCGTGGCGGAGGAGCTGCTGAGGTGGACGGAGAAGAATGTCCTGGTGTCCCCCAACAATGTGAAGTGGATCCCCCTCCTGGAGAGCCTGCCTGGGGGGAAGCTCTCTGGTGCCTCCACCATCAGGCTGCTGGACGCCATGTTGGAGCAGTTCACGGACGATGTCTACCGGGTTCAGAGAAAAGTGGCCAACGTGCTAAGGGGTGACTGACCTTGCTGGAGGTTCAACGGCGTACTGACTAATGGGGAAACTCCCCACTGCAATATCAGTCCATTTTTGTGTCCTGTCTAGCAGTTTCCTACTCCCCTGTGTGTGTGTGTGTGTGTGTGGTTTTTGACCCCTCCCTAATCTATGCTATCAAAGCAAAGGGATTTCCCACATGACCAAATGCTTTATTTCCCCTCTGATAACGTTTCAACTAACTTCAACAGGAGACCGCTTTGTTGAGGTGACTTAATGAGATTGGCGACTTCTGTTTAGTATCCAAGGCAACGCGACCAAACGTGAAGGCCTCTCTTTTGGGAGTCATTCCTTCCACTGAAGTTGGCCTACGTGCTGGTAACTGTTGAAACACTGTCCAACCGCCTCACTTCACTTCAACCCTTCATGTTGTCAACCCCACACTTTGAATAAGCCTCCAATATTTGCAGAATGTGGTTCGCACCACTTGAACACTTTTATTTTAGTCCCCATCTCGGAGTTTTGATGGAATAGTGGGGACTTCTTTTCTTTTGTCTAACCCCTCCCTGATATGTTTTAAAGTAATAATATCCATTTTCAGGTACATGTTGTGACAGTATTTACCATCAGTCTCTGGGGCATCTACCATCGGGCTGCTGGACGCCATTTTGGAGGAGTTCATTGACGATGTCTACTGGGTTCAGAGGAAAGTGAACAGTAGATGGAACCCCCATTGTGTGAATTGATCTGAGACCGTTAACTTCCTCTTTTTTTTGTTTTTGTGAAGGTGAATAATATGAATGTAAACAAATTTCTCAATTTAATCGACGTTGTGCCTGGGGAATGAAACACTACCAAACTCTGTTTTCTCAGGGGATTTGAATCTTTTTTTTATATATCTGAAGCACAATGACACTTGTTGAGCCCAATTTATTTGGAGAGAAGGACAGGATTTTTCTATGAAAGGAAATCCTTTGGTTACAGACCTCCCTAGAGGAGGTGGTATTGCAAACAGACCACTATGTGGGAAGAGAAAATATGATAGACACCTGCAGCAGGAAACTGAATTGAAGAAGGAAATGTCTGCAGGAGACAAAATAAAAACGATCATGATGTAGGAGTTCAAGATTTGATTAAGGACGCAAATGGTTTGGTTTTCTCAAACTGTTAATAGCGGAGAGTCTCATTTTTGCCTTTCCTAAGTATTCACGTGAAAGGAATATAACTGTCAGAATTTATATGTAACTAGAAGCTTTATTAATATTAATTTGTATCTTGATCTTAATTGAATTATGAAGTGTGCACATGGACTATTGACAGACTTCTTAGTAATGTCACTGAATAATTTAAATGATGCCACCGAAACCTCCTTTTGTTAAGAATAACTTTAACATTTTGCTAACTGTCGGGTGTGTCTCGCACGCACCATTTTTTTTCAGTTCCTGTCCTATTCTAGAATTTTCTGTGTACTGTTTCCACTAATAGTCCTAGGGCCAACAATTGGAGCAGATGTTTTTCCCGTGTGTGATGGATGACTTTAATAAAATTGAGTAACTTTTTTTTTTCTGCATGTTCTAGAGTTGGCTGGCTTTTTGTTTGCTTTTCCACCCCCCCCCCACTTCAAACACCCGTTCAAAACAATCCGCACTGAAGGTGGCCTTCCCACTGAGAGATCTGTCTCGAACCTGAATGGCCATCCGCGTGGTTTTTAAGAATACAGTCAAGGTTCCTGCCTCTCTGATTTTCTTTTTAAGGCAGAGTTTGTGAAAACCTGCATTGCCCTCTGGGTAGGAGTTTAACCTCTCTGTTCCTAGTAATCCTTCTACCAAATAAGAAGTAAATCCGTTTTCTCCCCTACCCTTGGATTTGTTCCCTTTCCAAGTGAAGTGCTGCCAATCTTTCTCTCTCTCTCTCTCTGGGATGGTGTGCGTGGCTACAAATGATTCATTTTTAGGTGGGTCTTGGCACACTTCTGCTGGCTGTGAAGGGTCAGTGAGACTTAGTTGCTACGTGACATTGGGTTGCTGTTTTTTTTTCGATGTTGTTGGCATCTGTTGCCAAGCTGCCACAGAAATTGGCTGTTGTGGTGGCATGTGCCGTCCATAGAAGGGGTCATGACTCTTCTCTTTTTGTTTGACTAGTGGTTCCCTGATTGGTCCTTGTTATGAAGTTGAAAGTGTGTACTATGCATTCTTTTTTCTAAAGAGTGAACACTGTACTGAACTGAGATTACAAGCACATGTGAATATGACTAGATGACTGTGTCTGAGTACTGGAAAACTTGAAAATATACAACACTTTTTTTTTTGGGCTGTGAAATGGATACCTGAATTTTGGTTCCTGTTTTTGACAACAAAAGGAAGGACACCTCATCTTCTGCCTTGGGCCCCTCCAACCACATGGCATCAATGTTTGATTTTTCACCAATTTCTCCTCATTTTTCTCCCCCCCCCCCTTACTTTATCCCAGATCTGAATCTCCAACTCAGCACCACCCTCTTGAACAGTCCTATCTGTACATTTTCCTTCCCGCCCTCCACTCTGATCACCATCAACCCCCCGCCCCCCAACACACACACCTTCATCTACCTATTGTGTTTCCAGCCCCAACCCCCTCCCATTTATCTCTCAGCCCCTTTGCAACCACCCCTCCCATTCCTGATGAGAGCTTATGTTCAAAATGTCGACTCTTCTGCTCTTTGGATGCTGCCTGACCTGCTCTGTTTTTCCAGCACAACACTTTTTTTTAACTCTGATCTGCAGTGCTCACTTTCTCCTAGTTTAAATTATGCCCCGGGATACAAAAACCCAAACCCAATTTGATGTTGGCAAAACAAAAAAGTCAATGAGACCATCTGATCCTGGGGAGGGGGAGAACAGGTATAAGAATGTAGACACTTTGACCAAAGAGCGACTGCTGGCGAGCTAATTACCCATCTAACATCTTGCTCTTAACTCAAAAGCCCTCTCTATCAAAGGCATCTTTTTCATATGAAGCATACACTCAGTAAAAAGAAAGATGACCCAGGGAGATCAGCAGCCAGAAGAATGAAGATACAAGAAGATAGTGACTGTGTGGTTTTGAAATTAAGTTGATGTAATTTTAATAAGTGGAACAGTATATTCAAAGTTTGTGAGAAGATGTGTAGCTCGGGTGCTCGTTGATGTGGTTCTGTTCGCCGAGCTGGGAATTTGTGTTGCAGACGTTTCGTCCCCTGTCTCGGTGACGTCTAGGTGAATTCACTCCACTATAAATGCCGGAGGAAACAGCACAGAAGCGCTTCACAGGAGGCTCCCAAGCACTGAGGATGTCACCTAGACAGGGGACGAAACGTCTGCAACACAAATTCCCAGCTCGGCCAACACAACCACAACAAGGAACAGTATATTGCTATAGAACTGGAGGCAGATAGTAAGCAGTTAAGAGAAAAGGGGGCTTAGACTTGTGAATAGTTGTTTTATGTTTAGAATTTTTAAAAATTTCTTTAATTTAGTTTAAATAGGTGAATTTGGGAGTTCTGTCTTTTTTAACAGATTCTGAGACAAGCATTTTCTGGGTGTAATTAACAGGGATTCACCCCAGTATCATAAGTTTGTTTTGGGGTGCCCATGTAACCCTGAAGTGGTTTTTTTTACCCCCCCAGCATGTTGGTCATCTGTCTTCACCTACCTCCCAGTACAGAAGATCTTTGGGCAACTCTACAATGCTCTTGGAAACTGTCTTTTTCTTTTTTTTTTGAGTTGACTGTATAAGGTGAAATGAGTCTTATTCACTCTATATATTGGCCCCTCAATCATTTTTTTTAATAGACTTTGCTGAATTGTGCACTAGCATCCTGTAGTCTAAGAAAAAAATGGATGTTGGTCTGTGTGTATGTGTATCTTTTTTTTAAAAAATTCAGTCATGGGACACTCAGATGACTTGTGGGCTAGCCCTTGAACCTTGCTCGGCCATTTTGGAGGACAATTCTGAGAGTCAACTGCATTGCTGTTGATCTGGAGTCTCCTGTATGCCAGGACAGGTGAGGATGGCAGATTTCCTTCCCTGATGGACATTAGTGAACCTGGTAGAGGTTTTTTCCAACACTCTATTCATGGTCTTATTCTTTGATGTTCTTTATCAAAGAATCTGAAATTGAGCTCAAATTTCACCATCTGCCACGGCAGGATTTGGACCTGGGTCCACAGGACATTAATCCAGAAATTCAGCTAATATCCTTTTTATTGTCATGTGTCCTCCAGTATAGGAGTACAGTGAAAAGTTTACAAAGGTACCATCTTAGGTACAAAGTAATACCATTTGACTGTCATCTCCTTTCGCATTTTGAAGGGCCTGATTTTTAAAGGCCAAAGTCTAGAACCTGTCATTTGGAGGGAGGCTTGGAAGTTGAAGATACCTGTCCCTGACTCTTTTTCTTTTATCTACCACCTGCCTGCTCTGCCACCATCTGACACCCAACCATGTCAGCGCAAAGTGTTCTACCTATTTGATTTACTTAAACAAGGTATGTCCACCAGCAATGACATCTCTCTCAACTCAACACGAGTGAGCAGAGAGAGACCCCAAAGTAACTCAAAACTGCTTCCAGGGGATGTTGCTTATGCTGCTGACCTCTGAAGCAATTTTGGGGTGTAACCTTTTGCAGAGGTCAAACATTCTCCACCAGCCCACGCTGAGTCACTGGCTTGTGGTACTGATAAAAGGGAACCAGTTTATTCAGGAGATAGGGTTTGGATACAAAAAAATGAATGGGGGGTGAGAATGTACAGACCAGTGGAGGGACTATTCAATCTGTCCCTTAAAACACCACCTAACTGTAATGCTGGATGCATTGAACCGAGTCGCTATCTCTGAGTCCATCAAACCTGGAGTAGAAGTAAGTCGTTTTTTTTAAAAATGTTGATCAGAAACATTTTTCTCCAAGTAAAGAGTTTTGTAATTCCCTCTGAATTTTTATTAGAGAGAGCCTGCAGAACTCTAAATTGTTTCAGAGGTTAGCAGTACAAGCAACATGTCCTAGTGGAAGTTGTTTAGAGTTACTTTTGGGTCTCTCTGCTCACTATGTTGACTCGAGAGAGAGATGACATTGCTAGTGGATGTAATTGTTTAAGCTAACTTAATAGGCAGAATGCTTTGCGCAGATGTGATTGGAAGTCTGAGACTGTCATGCACATTTATTAAAAGTTGAACCAGAGTATTCTGGGCTCATCTATCTCAGTAGCATTGTTTCCGCTATAAAGGAGCTTTTGCTGTATACTTAGACAGTAAAAAGTAAATTGTCATAATCCTACAACATGGAAACAGACCCTCCAGTCCGACACATGTTTCCAAACTAAGCTAAGTCAGCTTCTAATCCAACGGGCTTATTTGAAATCACAAGCTTTTGGAGCACTGATTTTCAAATAAACCTGTTGGTCCTCCGGGTGCTCCAGTTTCCTCCCACAGTCCAAAAAATGTGCAGGTTAGGTGAATTGGCCGTGCTAAATGGCCTGTAGTGTTAACTGCCCCTCTTCCGGGGTTACGTTAGAGCCCGGGTGTCCTTGGAGAAGGAGTACGCGGTGTCCACCAACACCCTGGAGTTGTTCAGGGAGAGGTGGGCGCCGCAGGGAGTGGAGTGCATCATTTCTCCCTCCAACTCTATTTTGATTTAGTCCCTACCCTCCCCTTCACTGTTTTGATCACACAGCATTGCCCTTTGATGTGAAGGGCAGTGCTTGTCACTGGCCACTCGGGTATTTTCCTATTTTCCTGGTGGTGGCAATTGAATAAAGATTCGTGCACCTTGTGTCTTTCACTGTGTCTCACACCTGCACACACATACCATGGAGAAAAAAAAGATAAACAGGAGTGTGGAGATCACACGAAAAAAAAGAAAAAATAAACCTGTTGGACTATAACCTAGTGTCATGTGATTTCTGGCTTTATCTACCTCAGTCCAATAGCAGCACCTCCACATCAATCTAAACTAGTCTCACCTGCCTGCACTTGGTCTGTATAATGTGTTTTAAACATTGTTGCATCCAGCCCTTGGGCCTTTTTTTTAATCATTCTCCTCTCACCTTTTTTTTTAATATGCCCTCCTAGTCTCAAACCCCCACCCTAGGGAAGCGGCACCTGCCATTCACCTTATCTATATCCCATATATGACTTTACAAACCTCTATCTGGTCATGCCTCAGCTTCCTACACTCCAGTGGGGAAAAAAAGTCCCAGCCCCTCTTTATAGCTCAAACCCTCCGTTCCTGGCAAAGTCCTCGTAAATCTGTACCTTCTCCAATTTAGTAGTATCCCTCCTGAAACGGGGCAACCACATCTGGACACACTACTCTAGCACAGGCCTCACTAATGTCCTGCACAACCTAAACATGATGTCCAAATCCTATTCTCAAAGGTGTGAGCAATGGAGGTAAGAGTGTCAAATGCTTTCTTAACCACGCTGTAAGGAGTTTAAGCCCAAACTACTAGAGGTGGTTGAGACTTGCTTTTTGAATATAAGGAGGGAAAGTCAGGAGACACTACCTTACTCAGATGACAGAGGGAGGACATGGCACTTGTTACCATAGGGAGTGATCCAGTTGAATTAAGGGGACATTGGATACAAACACAAATGTCAAAGGAAGGATGGAATTGAAGGATGTTGATGGGTTGAGCTGACAAGAAGGTCAGGGGAGGTTATGTAGAACATCAATCTCCGGTAAGAAACAAATGGGCAGTTTGGCCTATTTCTGTGCAGCAGTTCACCCGAAGCATTAAGTTTATCCAGTAAATTAGCCTTTTACATTTTTACAACTATATAATTGTTTAACACCTTTGTTTGAATGTTCAAAACCTTTAATCAGTTTAAAAAGAAATCCAATAGAGTTTTTGTGCAGGAAAAGAAGCTCAATAGTAATTATGGCACCACAGGTGATGGTCATGGATTCTTTGAGACAGAAGGTGGCCATTCAGCCTACTGCTGGCTGGCTCTGGAGAAATCCAGACAGTTCCTATTCGCCTTGCTCTATGCCTGTACCCTAAAACGTTCCCTTCGATACCTATTCTTCATTGTCTCTGCTTCTGCCATTTTTGTTTTGAGGTAGCCAGTTCCAGCTCATTACCACTCACTCGGTTTTAATGCAAAATGGCCCCGGGACACCCTCACCGTTACATCTTTTACCCCAAGCCTTAAATCTGGTTCCCCAGTGAATTGGGATTAACCTTTCGTATGCTTATTTGTTCAGTCATGGTAGGTCTGTTGAAAGTGCATGTTCTCTTAGCCCTTCCTCTTAAAAGTTTTTGGAGAAGCCATCCCCCCCCCAGTCGTTATAATGACATCTGAGAAGATGTTTTCCTTTTTTAGCCACCTTTGGGAATGGTGTACCCTTTATTGACAGTGTTAGGTCCTTTAGAGGATCCTTTGGTGGGAGCATGGCGGGAAGGGGAGTGCCTCCTCATGGCGGGAAGGGCCGTTTAACCGTCAGCGTCACGTGGCGCCGATTTGAAATTCCGGCGCCGCCTCACGCGCCGCTCCGGCGCGGGACACGGGGGCCACCTGATTGGACCGCCGTCGGCCGAGGCGGCGGAAACGCGCCTCGTGATTGGTCTGGGGGCCGCGGCGGTGAGTGGCCACGCCCCTTAGCGGTGCCCGCTCATGGGCTATATAAAGGCGGGGAGCCCACAAAATGGTGGAGCAGTTGTTTGGGATTGTGAAGGGCAAGGAGGTGGTGGGGGTTACTGAATAGAGTCAAACAGCATAGTGATAAAATCCTGAACAGAGGCAACACTATGTTAAACATAAAACCCATTTTTACTCATTGGAAGACTTTTCTTTCTTGAAAGGTGTCCACAAAGCCATAGGCAGCCAAGATCTCATTGGCATGTCAGTTTGTGTAGGGTCAAAGGTCAATGCCCCTCAACTTTGCTCAGGGAGGACGCAAACTCTGTTTCCTTTTTTTTTTATCTGACCGTAACTCAGCATTAGTGAACCTTGGGTGTGGTGTTCTCTTGGGAAGGTGGAGCGTTTACGCAAGGTGTCGAAGAGGACAAATTCTGATGAAAAATCGTGGCACTAAGTCAGCAAAGAGTGTCAGATTTGAGGGAAGCCGGGGACCGATCAACAAGGAGAAATAAGACGGTCAACGATCTCCAGAGTGTAATAATAGGTTCAGGTAAGACGGAAGGATAGGAGTTAGGCATGCAATCATATTGTAATAGTGCACATGGGATGAACTTTCAATTGAAGTGACTCAGGTCATCTCTATTGTAATGGGCATGGTGGCTCAGTGGTTAGCACTGCTGTCTCACAGCAGTTTGACCTTGGGCGACTGTCTACGTGGAGTTTGCACCTTCTGCTCGTGTCTGTGTGGGTTTCCTCTGGATGCTCCTGTTTCCAAAAACATGCAGGCTTAAGTGGATTGGCCATGGGAAATAAGGGGTTGTAGGGATAGCTTGGGTCTATTCCTGATGAAGGGCTTTTGCCTGAAACGTTGATTTTGCTGCTTGTTGGATGCTGCCTGAACTGCTGTGCTCTTCCAGCACCACTAATCCAGTATTTGGTTTTCAGCATCTGCAGTCATTGTTTTTACCTTCTGGATGGGATACCCTTCAGAGAGTTGATATGGACTTGATGGGCCGAACGGCCTGCTCCCATATTGTCGTGATTCTATAATTCTTCTTCTTTTTTGGACGGCACGGTGGCTCAGTGGTTAGTATTGCTGCCTCACGGTGCCAGGGATCTGGGTTCGATTCCACCCTTGTAGAGTTTGCACATTCTCCCCCGTCTGCATAGGCTTCCTCCAGGTGCTCCGGTCTCCTCCTACAGTCCAAAGGTGTGCAGGTTAGGTGAATTGGCCATGCTACGTTGCCCATAGTGTTCAAGGATGTGTGGTTTAGGTGTATTAGTCAAGAGAAATATAGAGTAGTAGGGTAGGGGAATGGGTCTGGGTGGAATGCTCCTCTGAGGGTCAGTGTGGACTTCTTGGGACAAATGGCCTGCTTCCACACTGTAGAGATTCTTCTATCATATTAATGGTGGAAGTCTGTATATAGTCTGAGGTAGTGATAGTGTAAGGGGAATCAAGGTGTAAGCATTCTTGGATTATATTCAGAATAATTCCCTACAGCACTTTGCCTTCTTTCTTATTGGAATGAACACAATGGTTTTGGGAATGAGCTGTGGCAAGTGGAGCCAATGTCAGTGGAGCAGCATTTGAAGAACAGTGACCATTTATACGATAAAGTTTACGATGATGACAGAAAGTGATAACGGTCAGTCTAGAACCAGAATAACCAACTGGCAGAGAGCGGACTTCATGGGGACAAGAAAGAAGCTGGACCAGATAGACCGGAACTAAAGGTCGGTACAAATGAACAGTGTCTGAACAATGGACCACCTTCAAAGAGGAGATGAACTGAGCACAGTCAGGATATATTCCTTCAAAAGAGAAAGTGGGACAAACAAATGCAGAGTTCCTGGATGATGAAGGAAGCGAAACCGATTAAGAGAACAAAAAGCGTGCTTTTGATAGGTCTCGGATTGAGAACCAAGCTGAGTATTGGAAGGGCAGTGGAGAAGCAAAGAGGGGCTACGAGAAAGGTCTGCCGACTAACATGAGTGGAAATCCCAAAAGTCTTCTCTAAGCACATTAACGTTCAAAGGATGGAAAAAAAGGTGGAGGGCCGACTGGGGACCAAAAGAGTGATTTGCATCCAGGCAAGAGGCGTAACTGATATGTTAAATGAATAGTGTTTACCTTGCGAGGCAGATACTGCCTAGGCCAGGGTCATACGGTGTTTTGCATAAGAGGTAAACGGGGCGTGCGAAAAATCTTTTTCATCCAGTGAATATTCAGGTCTAGAATGGACTTGCTGAACTGTGATGAAGGCAAGTTCAGTTGAGTCACTGAAGAAGGCTTCGGATGATTATGTAAATACAGGTACAAACGAAATGCAGGGTTTCTGGGGGGAAGGGAATGCAGGAGAATGGACCAAATCAGAGAGCTGCAGCAGACCAGGTTAAAAAAACTGAACTGCGGGTGCAGTAAATCAGAAACAAGAACGCAAGTTGCTGGAGAAGCTCAGCAAGTCTGGCAGCATCTGTGAACAGAAGCCGGAGTTGACGTTTCCGGTCCGGTGACCCTTCCTCAGAACTTAGTTACTTGGTTCCTGCTGTATGGAAACATTCTGTGATCTTGGGAACATCAATTGTCACGTGCTATTTAGAAGCTGAGAGGAAAGGGATGGACAAACTGTAGTAGAAAGATGGAATCAGTATTCTGTTTGTTACTCGATCAATAAGAGGTCGTAGGTGCTCATGGATAGAAATCGGCTGGCTAAGGAAGAGGAATAGTCTTCAATGTATCATTTTCAGATTGGCAAAATGAAATAAGTCGCATGCTGCAAGGATCAGCCGCGGGGCCCTCAACTGTTTACAGTTTATGTAAATAATGGATGAAGAGACCAAAATATTGTTGCAAAATGTACGGATGAATAAAGATAGGAAAGTAAGTAGTAATGAGGACATAAGCAAGCTATAAAATGACATAGATAGGTTAAGTGAATGGGCAAAGATCTGGTAAATGGGGTATAATATGGGAAGATGACAAATTGTCCATTTTCGCAGCAAGAACCTAATAGAAGCAAGTTCTCTCAATGATGAGAGATTGCAGAGTTCTGAGATACAGAGGGATCTGGATGTCTAGGCACATGAATCACAAAAGGTTCGTATGCACTAAAGAAAGTAATTAGGAAAGGTAATAGAATGCTATCCTTTATTGCAAGAAAAAATAAGTACTGAAATAAGGAAGTTGTGCTTCATTCATTCATGGCATTCGAGAGAACACATCTGGAGCGCGTAGTTTTAATTTGTTCATGGGATGTACACGTCTTTAACTCGGTCAGTATTTATTACCCATCCCTAATTGCCCTGGAAAAGATCATGTTAAGCTGCCTTCTTGAATTGCTGAAATCCTTAGAGTATAGGGATTTCTAGATTGCTTTTAGGAAAGTAGTTCCAGGGTTTTTACCCAGTGGCAGTGAAGGGATGGCGTTAAAGCTGGGAAACAGGATGGTATGTGGCCTGAATGTCACTTTGTAAGTGGTGGCATCCTATGCATCCACTGTCACCTTCAAGGTGATTTGGAAGGTGCTAGAGGAGCTTTTGTGAATTTCTGCAGTGTGTCTTATAGTTTGGCAGCTGTGTGTACAATGTGCATCAGCAGAAGAGAGTGGATGTTGGAGATGCTGCATGGGATGTCAATCAATTGAGCTGTTTTGTTCTGGGTGGTGTTTTGCATCTTGAATGTGGTTGGAGCTGCATTCATCTGGGCAGGTGGGGGTTTCTGTCATGTTCCTGAGTTGTGTCTTGGAGGTGCATTACTTGTTGCAGAATCCTCACCTCTGACCTGCTGCTTTAGCTGCAGTATATGTATGGCTAGAACACTTCAGTTTTTGATCAATGGGACATGCAAAAAGTTGAGAGTAGGAGATTCACTAATGGTAATGCAATTAAACATTGGGAGCATTGGTTAGATTTTGGCCTGTTGGAGATGGTCATTGACTGAATCTTGTGTGGCACAAATCATATTTGCCATTTATCAGTATGGAAATTGTCTGGGTTTCTCAGCATATGGCGCGATCACTTTGGTAACTAAAATGTTGTGAAGGGTGCTGAACATTGTACAATCGTCAGTGAATAACGCCACCTCTGACCTTTCGACAGAGGAATGATTATGGATGAGGTAGCTGAAGGTGCTTGGGCATAGGACCCTACCTTGAGGAACTCCAGCAGTGATTTCCAGAAGTTGAGATGATTGACTTTCTCTAACAACCACAACCATCTTCCTTTGTGCTTGGTATGACTCTAACCAATGGAGAATTTTCGCTTGATTCCTTTTGACCAGTTTTGCTTGAGTTCCTTGGTGCGACAGTGGGTCAAATGCTGCCTTCGTGACCATTCTGACCTTACCTCTGGAGTTCATGATGGACATTGAAGTCCTCCACCCAGTCTACATTCTGTGTCCTTACCACCCTCAGCGCCTCCGCCAACATGGAGGGTTCGTGGGTTGAGGGGTGTGTGCTTTAGGAGATAATTGGCAGGTGATTTCCTTGCTCAACCTAAATCTAATTCCAATTGATTGAAACATTGGGAACTTTGTGGGGTACTCCATCTTGATTATGTACAATTGTGCTACCACATCTTGCGGTAGGGAGGATTTTTGGTGGGCTGTTAGGTCTGTCATTGTCTTGTGTGAATTCGATGCCAGGTGTTCCATCCAAATTCTTTCTTTCCTTTAAATTTTAGAGTCATTTTGAAACAAATGAGTGGCTTCTTAGGCCATTTCAGAGTTTCATTTACTGTTAGCTTGGAGTCACATGTAGGCCAGACCAGTTAAGAATTCCCTAAAGGACATTGGTGAACCAGATGGGGTTTTCCAAACCGTCAACCATGGTTACGTAAACATCATTACGCTGGCGTTTTAATTCCAGATTTTATTGTGATGTTGTCATTTGAACCAATGTCCCCAGAGATTAGTCTGGGATTCTGGATGACAGGACCACTGACGTGACATATGTTATCACCTCCCTCTTGGTAAATACAGTCCTACGTACAGATTTGTCTCCCTACTTAAGCCAGGGTCTAAATGCTTGTTTACTAGACTGATACCTGGAATGAGTGAACTGTTTCATTAGGGAATATTGGACATTTTGAGCCTGTATTCACTGTGATTTAGAAGCATAAGACGTGATCTGATTAAAACATATACGATCCTGAGGGATCTTGTCTAGATGAATATAGAAAGGATGTTCCATCTTATGGGTAAATCTTGATCTTGGAGCACTGTTCCTTTCTTTAAAAAAAAAGGCATTGTTGGTCAATGACCAGGGTAAGACAGTTCTACTTCATTCCAAAGAGTAGAGGCCCAACCTGCTCAACCTTTCTTCATAACACAAACACCTTTAATCCCAGGAATAAACCAAGTGAAACATCTTTTAACTATCTCCAGTGGAAGTATAGCCTTCCTTAAACAGTTTGGTTTTTGTTGTTTGAGGGATGTTTAACAGTGGAGCAAAAAGATTTACTCCATCAGGCTAGATTTGATTGGGAAGTAAGTTAAAACTCATGAATTGGCAGTGTCCTAACTCTTCTTACCTCTCATTCCTTTTGCTGTGAATTGTCTATAACTTAGGGCTTCCTGATTCATTGCCCTTTGAATGCTCAGTACTGATAAAGCTCAGGAAAAGGACAACTAAGCAACGAGGTACAATGAGTGTTTTACTGGCAATCTTCATAATCGGCAATGTCATTCTCCGAGGTAAGACTTTCTGACAGCTAATCAATTGGGAAAATTACTTGTTTCGATTATTGTTGCTTGGCATGGCTAGATCATTAGCTGGATCAAAATGTCAGGTCTTTCTGTTCTCATGGTATGTATCAACAGTTCAGTTGGTACCACTTCTACCTCTGTGGCAAATTGGACTTGGGCTCAAGTCTCACCTGATGTTTGGAAATAAGGCAAGTCGACCTTTTTTGTTTTGAATGTAGTGTGGATTGTCTCCGTTGCTGACTGATCCCAAATATGAGCAGAGTTTTCACAGCAGGTTGTTGGGTCATGAAATGATTGTTACTGGTGTAACAAAAGTATTACATTTATAAGAGATACACGACAATTATAAACATGGTTAAAACTGTAGGATGATAATTAAAAATGGGTTACATACAGTGTGAATACATGAAGAGGTCATCCTGAAGTGCATACCTTTTGCCACACTTTGTTAACCAACATTTTGTTATCATTGCATTGCCCTCCCTCAAGGTTTTTAGCCTGCCTGGGTGATGCTCTGAAACTAAGCTGAAAAACAATCTTTTCATTAAATGCTTCCAAAATAACCAAGAACCTTCAGGGTAAATCATTACCAACAACCTGCTCTAAAACCACTTGAAGCAACATTCAAAAACAAAAAATTGAAACCACACAGTGCACTGCATTTTAAAAAAAACCTGTATTTCCACTGTTAATCAATGTTTTATTTTTAAAAATCTCTGGCCAAAGTAATCAGTTCTTCCTTGGACCTTACTCTATCTGTATAGCACGCTTTTGGGATATATTGTTAAATGATAAAGAAGAATGAAAACATTTACCTCTTTTCGCCATCAGCTGTGGGGCTAATTCCGGTTATTGGAGTCTTGGGCTTATCCCAAGAGACTGGAATATACAGAATCAAATCCCATCTGAAGGAACTGTGACCAGTTGTGGACCACCCATTTCAGAGAGCAAGCAGATATAGGAGAGATTGCAAGGTGGATTCACCAGAATGATAACCTTAGCTAAAATGTTTAAATTGGGTTCAGTGGCTGAGCCTATATTCCCTTGAGTCTGGAAGATTAAAGGTCATCTAATCTAATTGTCAGTCCACGATGGTTAAATAACTGAATAAGGATGGCAGGGAAACTATTGTCTCTGGTGAAGGCAGATGGGATTTGATGGTGGAGTCCAGATCATGTCAGCATAACTTGAGGAAAAAGCTTGACAGTTCAAACTGTCACACAAAGAGGAGTAGAAATCGGGAGGCTAGCTCCTAGGGATCCTGGAGCCGACTGCCATCCCTCAACCACCATTACTAAAAGAGATAGATATTCTGCTTCTTATTAGTTGTTGCTTGTGAAAGCTTGGTGCATACAAATGGCTGCAGTGCTTCCTACGTTAAACTGTGCCTCATAGGGTACATAATTGACAGGGAGTGGTGGGGGGGTGTCTTCAAACACCTCGCAGTTATGTAGAAACGCAAATATTTTCTTTTAATCAATTCTGATCATGTTGATGACAGCCGAGTATTTATGAGGTTCTTCTAGAATAAAATCCTCTAGGCTGATGGGAAACATGATCAAATCTCAAGCTGCGAGGGTTTTGGATCATACGTACTTGGTCAGTTGGGATCATTGGAAAAACGTTAGTGATGTGTTTCTGACTTCCTGGTTTCTTGAAGGATCTCTCATTGACTTGCTCTGCTCCATTTCATTCTGCTTGTTATCCTTTGTTCTAGTATTTGCAATCCAATGCAAGAAGTGTGTGCCTGAGATTGGTCCCACGTGTAAAAACTCCCATTGCTTCAATTCTAATAAGTGCTTGTCTGAATTATCGTCTGTAGATAACAGTAAGTAAAAATGTTTTATTATAGAATGATGCATTGCAGAGGACTTTCAGCTCTCAAACAGGCCAGTCGGCACATCCTCTCCTCCACGCTGGGCTTTATACTGCTTTCCCCCTGAGCTCCTGTACCTCAGATAGATCCCTGTGCTGTCGCTGTACAGGAACAGCTTGGCTGGTGTTCCAGATGTGACATTTTAAATCCACCTTTTGGGCTTGAAAGTTCTGGTCAGATATCAATGACACACACTAGAGCTTGGATACAGTCCTCGCACTATGTACAGTAGTACATCGTACTTTCTTAGAAGTCTCACAACTAAGGTCTGTCTCATCAACACATTTCCTGATGCGATTTCAGTGCAGCTGACCAAACTGATTTACCCCTTTTATTTTTTAAGCTTTTCTGTAGCCAAGTTATTTGTCTGATCTCTTTCCCTCTGTCTGTCTTTCCCTCTGTCTGTCTGTCTCTCCTCCCTCTCCCCCTCTCCCCCCTGTTCTCTCTGTTCTCTCTCTCTTCTCTTCTCTCTTCCTCTCTCTTCCTCTCTCTTCCTCTCTCTTCCTCTCTCTTCCTCTCTCCTCCTCCTCCTCCTCCTCCTCCTCCTCCTCCTCCTCCTCCTCCTCCTCCTCCTCCTCCTCCTCCTCCTCCTCCTCCTCCTCCTCCTCCTCCTCCTCCTCCTCCTCCTCCTCCTCCTCCTCCTCCTCCTCCTCCTTCTCCTCCTCCTCCTCCTCCTCCTTCTCCTCCTTCTCCTCCTTCTCCTCCTTCTCCTCCTTCTCCTCCTTCTCCTCCTTCTCCTCCTTCTCCTCCTTCTCCTCCTTCTCCTCCTCCTCCCTCTCTCTCTTCTTTCTCTCTTTCTCTCTTTCTCTCTTTCTCTCTCTTCTTTCTCTCTCTTTCTTTTCTCTTTCTCTTCTTTCTCTCTCTTTCTCTTCTCTTCTTTCTCTCTGAAATCTGCAAATTCCTCAGTCTATCCTAACTCAAAGATTTCAAGTAAACACTGTTAGATCTTCCTGCCAAGCAACCCCTGAAGTGATCTGCCGCTGGCCTTTAAATCGTGTGCTTTAGCGTCGATTTCGATAAGCTCCAAAGTGATAGGCATTTCTGTCTCTCTAGCTGCACAGTGCCATGCTGTCAGTGTCACTCTGCATCTCCAACCAGCTGACCAACCAACTGAGCTAAACCAGTACCCCAGTGAAGAATATGTGAAGTCATATGGAGATGGTATAATCTCATGGTACAATGGTGATGTCACTAATTAGTCATTCTGAACTTCGGGCCAATGCTCTGGGAACATCATCTCAACCCAACCATGGCAGATGGTGAAATTTGAATTAAATTAACAATACTGGCATTTAAAAGGGCCAGCCTGATGGTGACTGCTACCGGTGTATTTTTTTTTAAAAGCCCATCTGCTTCACTAATGTCCATGAGGGAAGGAAATCTCCTGTTCTTTCCTGGTTTGACTTACATGTGACTGTAAACCCACAGCAATGTGATTGGCTCTTAATTTCCCTCTGAAATGACCTAGTGAACTCCTCTGTTCCGGGGCAATTTGGGATGGGCCCAGCCAACAATGCTCACGATGTTACTTGAACGAATGAAAATTGCTCACTTGGAGAATACCACATTCTGAATGGACCTCTGCTGCACTATAGTAATTCTGTGGTGATAACTCTTGTCAAGGCATTAATGACAAAAGGGCATTTTTCTCTTCCCCCTCCCCCAGGGCTATTAATTGTCAGGACTTGTGCCCACAGAGCGGCCTGTGGCGTATCCATAAACACGGGTAATGTTAAGCACAGTATCATATGCTGCAAAAGTAATCGATGCAACAACCACACCATGCCAGGTAATATTATACACTTACACTGCAACTAGGTGGCTGGGTTCAGTGGGGGAGGGCTGCAGCACTTGTCCTTGGGAGTCCTGGAGTTGGTTATGCTAATCCTAACCCTTAGATTTGAGCACCCAAGCTGGTCTGACGGTGCAGTACGATATAACGACTGCACTTTGTTTAGGTCTTTTCGAAGCAAAGTCCAGTCTGCTGTCTTGGCGAGTGTAAAAGACTCCACTACCACAATTTTGAGGCAAGGTTTGAGGGCACAGTATCATCCTGAGGCAAAAGTCGGAGACCTAAGAGCAGGAGAAGGTCATTGGGCTGTCAAAGCCCTTCTGCCATTCAAAGAGATAATGACTGCTCTGACCATAACCTCAGCTCCACTTCCTACCTGTTACTTCATAACGTGTGCCTCACTTGTTGATCTAAAACCCATCCAGATTAGCCTTGAAATGTTTAATGACTCAGACTCCACTGCAATCTCAGGAAGGGAATTCCAAAGACCACCCTGTAAGAGAAGGCAGTTGTCTGAAATGGGAGGTTCCCTGTCTTTCAGCTGTGTGTCTTCGTTCTGGAAACTTACTCAAGGTTTCTCTTTCTTAGATTTCAATAAGATCACCTCTCACTGTTCTAAATCCCGATCTTTCCTCACAAAGCAATTCCATTCCAAAAATCAACCAAATCAACCTTCTGTGTGCTGCCTCCAATGCAAGTATATCCCTCCTTCATAAAGTTAAAAATCACCCAACACCAGGTTATAGTCCAACAGGTTTATTTGGAAGCACACTAGCTTTCGGAGCGCTGCTCCTTCATCAGGTGGTTGTGGAATGTAAGATCGCAAGACACAGAATTTATAGCAAAAGTTTACAGTGTGATGTAACTGAAATTACATATTGAAAAAGATCTGGATTGTTTGTTAAGTCTCGCCTCTTTTAGAATGACCACGTTGGCTTCAGTTACATTCTCAAGTTGAAAAACAATTCTGGGATTTACATATAAAAGAACTGAAACCAACATGGTCATTCTAAAAGATGAGACTATCACCTGATGAAGGAGTGACTCTCCGAAAGCGAGTGTGCTTCCAATTAAACCTGTTGGACTATAACCTGGTGTTGTGTGATTTTTAACTTTGTACACCCCAGTCCAACACTGGCATCTCCAAGTCATTGAAACAGACGACCACAGTGATGTTGGAAGCTTGCTGTGTTCATCTTGGTTGTAGCAATATGGCAGTTAACGCACTTTAAAAATACTGAAGGAGAGAAAATGATTAACATATTCATAGAGTCCTAGAGACACCCAACTCAGCTGTGCTGACTGGATATTCGAGATAAATTTAGTCCCGTTTGCCAGCATTTGGCCCATATCTCTCTCAACCCTTCCTACTCATATACCCATTCAGATGCCTTTTAAATGTAATTGTACCAGCCTCCACCACTTCCTCTGGCAGCTCATTCCATACACACACCACCCTCTGTGTGAAAACGTTGCCCCTTAGGTCTCTTTTAATCTTTCCTCTCACCCTAAACCTCAGCCCTCTAGTATTTGACTCCCCCACCTTGTGTATTTATCCTATCCATGCCCCTCATGATTTTATGAACCTCTATAAGGTCACCCCTCAGCCTCCGATGCTCCAGGGAAAACAGCCTCAGCCTATTTAGCCTCTTCCTGTAGCTCAATCCCTCCATCCTTTGTAAATATACTACAGCTGGTCCCAGTGAAAGAGATTTGGTCACGTCATTGAAATTTTCAACACAGACTTGCAAATCCCCTAGTCTGCTGCAGTCTTATTTGGACAGATTCCCAGATTTGACTTCCACTTCCCATACAATTATTCACCATAATCTAATATATTGTTCAATGGCACTAAGTCTTATATGGATCTCTCCTTCTTTGGAAGAGGATACAAAATTGTCATGGATGAGCCTGCCCTCTTTAGTCTTTGTATTGCAGTTAATTGGCAGGAGGTTATGGGTTCAGCTGGCAGTCTGGAATCTTGAGCATAAAACTCCAGGGGGCACTCCACGATAGTTTTGTATGGCACTGCAGTGTTGCAGGGTCAGCATTGAGGGAGCGGTACACTGTTGAAAGGTCAGGAGCAAAGGCGCACTGCACTTCTGGAAGGACAGTACTGAGGAAATGCTGCACTGGTGGATGGTCAGTAACGAGGAGGTGCTACACCGTTGGAAGGTCAGCAATCTTGGAGAGTCAGTATTGAGGGAGCACTTTAATGTTTGAAGGTCAGTGCTGAGGGAGCGCCGCACTGGCGGAGGGTCAGTGCTGAGGGAGCGCCCAACTGTCGGAGGGTCAGTGCTGAGGGAGCACCGCACTGCCGGGGAGTCAATGCTGAGGGAGAACTGCACTCTCGGAGGGTCAGTGCTGAGGGAGCGCCACACTCTCGGAGGGTCAGTGCTGAGGGAGAGCCGCACTGTTGGGGGATCAGTGCTGAGGGAGTGGGTACCGTCGGAGGGTCAGCGCTGAGGGAGTGCCGCACCGTCAGAGGGTCAGTGCTGAGGGAGTGCCGCACCGTCGGAGGGTCAGTGCTGAGGGAGTGTCGCACTGTCGGAGGGTCAGTGCTGAGGGAGTGCCGCACTGTCGGAGGGTCAGTGCTGAGGGAGTGCCGCACTGTCAGAGGGTCAGTGCTGAGGGAGCACCGCGCTGTCGGAGGGTCAGTGCTGAGGGAGTGCCGCACCGTCGGAGGGTTGTAACTAAAATCTTTTGTTTTTGCTTTACAACTGTGACAGCTGTTGAAAATATAAATTGCTTGTGCTGTAAACCACTTTGGGACGTTGTGAGTTTAAAATGGGTCATATAGAATTGCTTAGTATTTCTTTTGATTTAGAAGGTGAATGGAAATGTTTTAAATGACAACACTGATGCTGGTCTGATTAATAACAGAGCGTAAAAACGGCATGGAATGCTATGGGTGTGTTGACAACAATTGTCGTGGGAATGTAAAGCCTGTTGCTTGCACTTCGAATCAGAAATTTTGTGCTTGGGGTTACTTCAAAGGACCATATAATCGTTAAGTACTCTTCTTCATCTCTGATCTTCATGAAATTACCTTGTGTTATTGGCAGACTTGCGATTGCTTCAATACTGTGTAATATAACTTGCTGCTTTCCAAGGCTGAAGCAAACATCTTGATAAAGCCTATTTGCTCCCAGGACCATTCTGAATCTGTGCAACCAGCCATTTGTGTAGTTTGATCTCTTTTAAGCAATGTTCTGTGGGAGTCTTCCTGATTCTGAGCACCTTTAGTCACGCTTTTGTGTCCAGACGTGAATCCACCTCGACAACTCTAGGTTTAGTCCTGATGCACATCATATCCCAGTAATCAACATGTACCCGTTTCTATAACCCATTATTTTAATCCCACAACTCTTCAAATACACATTCCCTCCTCTTTTACGCCCATGTCATGTTTTTAAAATCATTTAATCATTGTTTTATCATCACTCCATCACTTGCTGATCTCAATGTGAGCTCTTCCAAAACTCTATTATGCCAAACTTGTGCCAGAATCCATTTATGTATTAACTTCTCCCCCTGAGGCTTGGTAACCTACTGGCTCCCAGTTCTACAATAGCTTGATTTTATAATTCTCATCTTTGTTTTCAAATCTCACCTCCAAACGCCTGCCCCCAAACACTGAGTCTCCTCCAGTGCCCACATCCCTCCCCATCTCTGTAACCCCCTCCAGCCCCTCCCTATCTCTGTAACCCCCTCCAGCCCCTACATCCCCTCCCTATCTCTGTAACCCCCTCCAGCCCCTACACCCCCCCCTCCCTATCTCTGTAACCCCCTCCAGCTCCTCCCTATCTCTCTAACCCCCTCCAGCCCCTACACCCCCTCCCTATCTCTGTAACCCCCCTCCAGCCCCTACACCTCATCCCTATCTCTGTAACCCCCTCCAGCCCCGACACCCCCTCCCTATCTCTGTAACACCCTCCAGCCCTATACCCCCCTCCCTATCTCTGTCACCCCCTCCAGCCCCTACACCCCCTCCCTATCTCTGTAAACTCCCGCCAGCCCCTACACCCCCTCCCTATCTCTGTAACCCCCTCCAGCCCCTACACCCCCTCCCTATCCCTGTATCCACTCCAGCCCTATACCCCCCTCCCTATCTCTGTCACCCCCTCCAGCCCCTACACCCCCCTCCCTATCTCTGTAACCCCCTCCAGCCCTGACACCCCCCCTCCCTATCTCTGTAACCCCCTCCAGCCCTGACACCCCCCCTCCCTATCTCTGTAACCCCCTCCAGACCCTACACCCCCCTCCCTCTCACTGTAACCTCCTCCAGCCCCTACACCCCCTCCCTATCTCTGTAACCCCATCCACTCCTCCCTATCTCTGTAACCCCCTCCAGCCCCTACACCCCCTCCCTATCTCTGTAACCCCCTCCAGCCCTGACACCCCCCCCTCCCTATCTCTGTAACCCCCTCCAGCCCCTACACCCCCTCCCTATCTCTGTAACCCCCTCCAGACCCTACACCCCCCTCCCTATCCCTGTATCCACTCCAGCCCCTACACCGCCTCCCTATCTCTGTAACCTCCTCCAGCCCCATGCCCCCCTCCCTATCTCTGTAACCCCCTCCAGCCCCTACACCGCCTCCCTATCTCTGTAACCTCCTCCAGCCCCTACACCCCCTCCCTATCTCTGTAACCCCCTCCAGCCCTGACAACCCCCTCCCTATCTCTGTAACCCCCTCCAGACCCTACACCCCCCTCCCTATCCCTGTATCCACTCCAGCCCCTACACCCCCTCCCTATCTCTGTAACCCCCTCCAGCCCTGACAACCCCCTCCCTATCTCTGTAACCCCCTCCAGACCCTACACCCCACTCCCTATCCCTGTATCCACTCCAGCCCCTACACCGCCTCCCTATCTCTGTAACCTCCTCCAGCCCCTACACCCCCTCCCTATCTCTGTAACCCCCTCCAGCCCCTACACCCACTCCCTATCTCTGTCACCCCCTCCAGCCCCTACACCCCCTCCCTATCTCTGTAAACTCCCGCCAGCCCCTACACCCCCTCCCTATCTCTGTAACCCCCTCCAGCCCCTACACCCCCTCCCTATCCCTGTATCCACTCCAGCCCTATACCCCCCTCCCTATCTCTGTCACCCCCTCCAGCCCCTACACCCCCCTCCCTATCTCTGTAACCCCCTCCAGCCCTGACACCCCCCCTCCCTATCTCTGTAACCCCCTCCAGCCCTGACACCCCCCCTCCCTATCTCTGTAACCCCCTCCAGACCCTACACCCCCCTCCCTCTCACTGTAACCTCCTCCAGCCCCTACACCCCCTCCCTATCTCTGTAACCCCATCCACTCCTCCCTATCTCTGTAACCCCCTCCAGCCCCTACATCCCCTCCCTATCTCTGTAACCCCCTCCAGCCCTGACACCCCCCCTCCCTATCTCTGTAACCCCCTCCAGACCCTACACCCCCCTCCCTATCCCTGTATCCACTCCAGCCCCTACACCGCCTCCCTATCTCTGTAACCTCCTCCAGCCCCATGCCCCCCTCCCTATCTCTGTAACCCCCTCCAGCCCCTACACCGCCTCCCTATCTCTGTAACCTCCTCCAGCCCCTACACCCCCTCCCTATCTCTGTAACCCCCTCCAGCCCTGACAACCCCCTCCCTATCTCTGTAACCCCCTCCAGACCCTACACCCCCCTCCCTATCCCTGTATCCACTCCAGCCCCTACACCCCCTCCCTATCTCTGTAACCCCCTCCAGCCCTGACAACCCCCTCCCTATCTCTGTAACCCCCTCCAGACCCTACACCCCACTCCCTATCCCTGTATCCACTCCAGCCCCTACACCGCCTCCCTATCTCTGTAACCTCCTCCAGCCCCTACACCCCCTCCCTATCTCTGTAACCCCCTCCAGCCCCTACACCCTCTCCCTATCTCTGTAACCCCCTCCAGCCCCTACACCCCCCTCCCTATCTCTGTAACCCCCTCCAGCCCCTACACCCCCCTCCCTATCTCTGTAACCCCCTCCAGCCCCTACACCCCCCTCCCTATCTGTGTAACCCCCTCCAGCCCCTACACCCCCCTCCCTATCTCTGTAACCCCCTCCAGACCCTACACCCCCCTCCCTCTCCCTGTATCCACTCCGGCTGTACACTTCTGCCTATCTCAATAACCTCCTTCAACCCCTACACGCCACTCTGTCCCCATAACCTCCTCCATTCCCTACCTCTCTCCCTGTCTCTGTAACCTCCACTGGTGCTTCCAACATTTTGAGGTCTTGGGTTTCTGCTGACTCTGGCCTTTTGACCATATTCCAATTTCCATGGTTACATCTGTCATGGACTTTACTGACCCATTGTCTGCAGAATCAAATAGGAGGAGAAAGTGAGGACTGCAGATGCTGGAGATCGGAGCTGAAAATGTGTTGCTGGAAAAGCGCAGCAGGTCAGGCAGCATCCAAGGAGCAGGAGAATCAACGTTTCGGGCATAAGCCCTTCCTCATTCCTGAAGAAGGGCTGATGCCCGAAACGTTGATTCTCCTGCTCCTTGGATGCTGCCTGACCTGCTGCGCTTTTCCAGCAACACATTTTCAGTGCAGAATCAAATACCATTGCATCTGAAATGCTATCAGATCCCGATCACTGAGGATATCTTGCTCATTACTGTCAGTGTTCAAGTCCATTTCCATTTAAGTTAAGGCTCCTGTCACGGGAACACTAATCCAATATAATAGCCACAACCTCCCAGCCCTTCAGTTTTCAGGCCCGGGACAAAAGGGTTGTCCTCCTTCTGTCCTGCCAGTGCAAAGCTGATTACCTGGGCAAGACTAAAGACATTTTGGCTCATCCTTAACCCTCTGAAACCCTCAAACACCCACTCAAACCAAGGCAACCCCTCTCCCCTGCCCTTACCTGCACCTTTGCCATTTCCCCCAGTCCTGGCAAATTCCATTTCCCTTCACCTCACCTCTTCCCTCCCCACCACATGCCCCACCTGCCTGATTGCTCTTAAGGTTTACCTGTTCATTGAAAGCCAGTCTTAGGACAGGCACAGCAGGAGGCCATTCAGCCCCTTCTCAAGCCTGTTACCCAGGAACAGGAGGAAGCTCCAATCAGCCCCTTCCTCAAGGCTGACACAGGAACAGAAGGAGGCCATTCGGGCCCCTTCTCGAGCTTGTTACACAGAATCAGGAGGAGGCCGTTCAGCCCTCTTGAGCCTGTTCAACCCAGAATTGACGGAGGCCCATTCAGATCTCTTGAGACTGTTGGACAGAAACCTGAGGAGACCTTTGAGTGCTCTTTGAGCCTGTTGAAGAAGCAGATGCCCCTTCAGTCCCCAAGAATGGGAAGTGGCCTGGTTCCCCCACTCAAGGCATTAGCTTCTAAAGAAATGCTTCCTAACCTGCTCGGCTTCATATTTTCTTCATCCTTTCTCATTTTGAAGGGTTTCCTGATCTGCTCCTGGATGCATCTATGAATATGTCAACAAATGAAGATCAAGGTATGCTGCCTGAAGCTCTCTGCTGTTTTGTTTTCAATGACGGCCCTCCATCACTTTGGTCGTGACAAAGTATAAAATTTATTGGTCGCCTTCACAGCAAGGCCTTGTCATAATTTTCAGCCCTGACAGGCTATTAATCTTTCAGATGGTGAAAGTCGCTCAGTCCGTTTCCCGTTTCGAGGCTGTGCGAGTGCGGAGGTTTGTGGGATTCCCGTTTCAACTGTCAACAAGATCAGGTGCTGCTGTGGGCAGTTGTGCAACAGGAGCGTCAGTCCACAGTACAACACGCTGCTCCTCCTGGTGACGGGACTCCTTCCTTCTCTCAGGATGCTCATGTAGCTGAAATCTGAGAGACTACAGCCTTCGGATGGACAAATGAAATCCAGACAGGACGGCCTGGTCTGAAAACCTATTTGAGGGATGTGAAGATTGAGGAAAGGGCTTACTCTTCCTCCTCCGTGTCTTTCAGGACCTCACTTCTTACCAAAGTGATTTCATTCCCAGTGTGGGACTTTAAAATCAAAATTTGTCATGGGGGATTCATGGTAGCCAACTTGTACACAGCAAGCTCCCAGAAATAAGATCATATTACCTTTTAGTGATACACTGAAGTTTACACTTAAGTATGCTGCACCCAACACCTACTCCCTGCTGATCTGCCAAACTGTGACTATGAAAACATTTACATCCACGAGAGAACAAGGAAAAAAACGTTAATTTAGAACTTTACCCAAAGGACTTCCGACAGTGCGGCGCTCCCTCAGTACTGACCCTCTGATATTCTGACACTCCCTCAGTACTGACCCTCTGATATTCTGACGCTCCCTCAGTACTGACCCTCTGATATTCTGACGCTCCCTCAGTACTGACCCTCTGATATTCTGACGCTCCCTCAGTACTGACCCTCTGATATTCTGACGCTCCCTCAGTACTGACCCTCTGATATTCTGACGCTCCCTCAGTACTGACCCTCTGATATTCTGACGCTCCCTCAGTACTGACCCTCTGATATTCTGACACTCCCTCAGTACTGACCCTCTGATATTCTGACACTCCCTCAGTACTGACCCTCTGATATTCTGACGCTCCCTCAGTACTGACCCTCTGATATTCTGACACTCCCTCAGTACTGACCCTCTGATATTCTGACACTCCCTCAGTACTGACCCTCTGATATTCTGACGCTCCCTCAGTACTGACCCTCTGATATTCTGACGCTCCCTCAGTACTGACCCTCTGATATTCTGACGCTCCCTCAGTACTGACCCTCTGATATTCTGACGCTCCCTCAGTACTGACCCTCTGATATTCTGACGCTCCCTCAGTACTGACCCTCTGATATTCTGACGCTCCCTCAGTACTGACCCTCTGATATTCTGACGCTCCCTCAGTACTGACCCTCTGATATTCTGACACTCCCTCAGTACTGACCCTCTGATATTCTGACACTCCCTCAGTACTGACCCTCTGATATTCTGACGCTCCCTCAGTACTGACCCTCTGATATTCTGACACTCCCTCAGTACTGACCCTCTGATATTCTGACACTCCCTCAGTACTGACCCTCTGATATTCTGACGCTCCCTCAGTACTGACCCTCTGATATTCTGACGCTCCCTCAGTACTGACCCTCTGATATTCTGACGCTCCCTCAGTACTGACCCTCTGATATTCTGACACTCCCTCAGTACTGACCCTCTGATATTCTGACGCTCCCTCAGTACTGACCCTCTGATATTCTGACGCTCCCTCAGTACTGACCCTCTGATATTCTGACACTCCCTCAGTACTGACCCTCTGATATTCTGACACTCCCTCAGTACTGACCCTCTGATATTCTGACGCTCCCTCAGTACTGACCCTCTGATATTCTGACGCTCCCTCAGTACTGACCCTCTGATATTCTGACGCTCCCTCAGTACTGACCCTCTGATATTCTGACGCTCCCTCAGTACTGACCCTCTGATATTCTGACACTCCCTCAGTACTGACCCTCTGATATTCTGACGCTCCCTCAGTACTGACCCTCTGATATTCTGACGCTCCCTCAGTACTGACCCTCTGATATTCTGACACTCCCTCAGTACTGACCCTCTGATATTCTGACACTCCCTCAGTACTGACCCTCTGATATTCTGACACTCCCTCAGTACTGACCCTCTGATATTCTGACGCTCCCTCAGTACTGACCCTCTGATATTCTGACACTCCCTCAGTACTGACCCTCTGATATTCTGACGCTCCCTCAGTACTGACCCTCTGATATTCTGACGCTCCCTCAGTACTGACCCTCTGATATTCTGGCGCTCCCTCAGTACTGACCCTCTGATATTCTGGCGCTCCCTCAGTACTGACCCTCCGACAGTGCAGTGCTTCCTCAGTACTGACCCTCCAAAAGTGTGGCGCTCCCACAGAACTGGCAAACCAACAGTGTGGTGCTCCTTTAGCACTGACCCTCTGATTGTGCAGCAGCACTCGCTCACAATTGAAATATTTGGGATCTTGTTGTATTCAAATCTGCTACCATGATTCCTACATTTCAACAGTGACTCCTATGCATAAACACAATTATCTGTGAATCCTGAATGTGATGAAAAATACTGCAGGATTGCGAGTCTCTTACATTGGTGGACTTGGTGGGTTGGGTGGTGGGGTGAGATAGTTGGCAAGTCATGCATTTGTGACTCATTCGTTAACCTTCACTCTGCCTGTTTGATAGAGGCAGCTTCTGCATTGGATGGTAGCCCTTGTAGCACTGCTGCAAGCTGGACTTTGACAAGACCTTCCTCACTGACCGTGTACCAGTCAATCCATTCAGCTCACTGTTCCACATGAGATTCCAGTTTGGTCAATCAGCTGGCATTAACCTTTTATCCAGAGGTTTTCCCTGAACATTGTTACAGGATTTCTCCAGGTTTCACCACACATTGGTGGAATGATAACACACTTTGTACCATCTGGAGCAGCCATTGTTCTCTAACCTTTGAAACTGTATGTAGACTTGAACAATTCAAATGTGTATTAGGTGCTTTCTATACAACACTGTAAGGATATTTTGGAAATGAAATTAGTAGTTTGCTAATGGCTGTGCTGTATTCATTTGGGATTGGTCTTTTCGTGTTTATGGACAAAGTGAGGACTGCAGATGCTGGAGATCAGAGTCGAAAAGCACAACAGGCCAGGCAGCAATCAAGGAGCAAGAGAATCAATGTTTTGGGCATGAGCCCTCCATTCCTGCTTCCTGAACGTTGATTCTCCTGCTCCTCAGATGCTGCCTGACCTGCTGTGCTTTTCCAGCGCTAAACTTTTTGACTCTACATGTTGTGATTGAGTGATATCACTCTCCCCCTCTCAGTGCTTGCTTTGGGAACAAATTGAAACTGCCTTGAGATTTAACTCCTGCCTCAAGGTAAGTTCAGATCTGTGTTGGACTCTGTACGAACTTCTAAAGAGCATTGACAACATTCTCAAAAAGTAGTAACAATGTGAGGAAGGGATGGGCTGAAATGTTTTTGTATGGGATTAAGACGTGCACAGATATTGGCAGTTATTGCAAATGGGATGGAGCGTCCATGAATTCTTGCTGCATCTGTAACAGGGTCTTAGTGAGACTGGACTCCTCCTAGTGAAGTACCGAGTACAGTTTAATCACCTTACTTCAGAGAGGATGTACTTGCTTTAGAAGCAGCTCAGAGCAGCTTCTCCAGGCTCGTTCCTGACATGAGGGTTTTACCTTTTGGGGGGAGGTGGGACAGCTAGAACCGAGACCCATTGGGGTTGAAAGAAATATGATATAATCTTATTGAAATGTCATGGATTCTGCGGGGGGGTGGGGGTGCTTGACCAGATCCATGCTGGGTTGATGTTTCCTCTTGTAATGGAATCTAGAATTAAGGGTCTCCCATTTAAGACAGAGATAAGGAACAATTTTGTCTCCGAGATATGTTCGTGTTTGGACCCCATCTCTCAGACAGCAGTGGTGGCTGCATCAGTTGGACAGATTTCTGACTCCCAATGGAGGCCTGCATTTCAGAGGCAGCTGGAGCAATGGAGTCGAGGCCTCATTGAGATCAGCCATGATCCTACAGATTCCCAGAGCAGATCTGATGGGACAAATGGCCTCCTCCTGCTTTTATTTCTTATAATCTTAAATTAGCATGTTCTTAGGAAGAGTAAGTTTCAAAGATGGACTTCTTGGAGTGTAAGATGTGTTAGGACATCCTGAGGTGGTGGTAGCAGAGTAGCAGTGCAATTCTGAGGTCTCCCTGTTAGGTTTTATATCATAATTGCACATTTGCAATGTTTTTGATGTTAGAGGCTCAATATGAAATCTGTATGTGTCTGTGTGCATCTATCTGTCTCTGCGTGGATGCGTGTCTGTCTCTGTATGTCTGTATTTCAGTGTGTGCATGTTTTTCTCTCTGCGTTTCTAAGTTAGCATGTCTCTGTCCCCCCCTGGAGTGGAGTAGAGCTCTCTACCCTCTGCTGTACAAGTTCAATGCTACTACCCTGACAACAGTTTACATCCCCCTCCCTGTGGAAGTGAAAGGTACTCTTGATAAAATATAAATTGATATGGAAAACCCCAAAGCCTTGTTCGTTATAGCTGGTGATTTCAACCAGACCAACCTCAAGAAAGGTTATGCTCGAAACGTCGACTCTCTCGCTCCTCGGATGCTGTCTGACCTGCTGTGCATTCTCCAGCGCCACACTTTCTCAACCTGAGCTCAAGAATGTACTACCAAGCTAATGTTAACTTGTCTCCTGTCCCACCAGAGGCCTAAACACCCTGGATCATTGCTACGTAACCAAAGATGTCTGTTGCTGCACTCCCTGCTCGCATTTTGGTAAATCAGACCACAAGACTGTGCTCCTTCTCCTGGCTTACTAGCGAAAACTGAAGCATGAGGATCCAGTGCAGAAAGTCATACAGTGCTGGTCTGAGGTAACCGATGAGCTTCTACGTGATGCTTGGAGTCAGACTGGCCAAATCGAAGAATTCACCACCCAACCTAAATGAGTGTGCCGGCACTGTCACAGACTTCATCAGTAAGAGTGCCAAAGAAGTTAATCCAAGTGTTCCCCAATGGAAACCATTGGTGACCATGGGAGATCCACTCTCTCTAATGAAGTCCAAGCCTGAGGCGTTCAAGTTGGCTGACCCTGACTGACACAGGAAATCTAGGTTTGATCTTCGCAAGGTCATTAGGGACGCCAAGTGACAATAGCAGATTAAGCTAGAGTCCCAGACTAACCACACAAACACGTGTTGATTGCAGGCTAATTGAATCACTGACAATGTATCCCTTCCCGATGACTTCAATGCACTTTACGCCATTTTGAACAGATGGTCAGTGCAATGATGTTACCTGCCCCGACAGCCTTTGGTATACCTGTACTCACAGTCACTGCCACAGATGTCAGTTCAGAGAATCCCTACAGTACGGAGGCAAGCCATTTGGCCCAGTGAGTCCACACCGACCTTCCAAGCGCATCCCGCCCAGACCCACTTTCCTACCCTATCTTTATAAAACCCATATTCCCCATGGCAAAACCATCTTGCCTGCACATTCCCAGATACTACGGGCAATTTAGCATGGCCGATTCACCTAACCTGCACATCTTTGGAGTGTGGGAGGAAACCACGCAGACACATGGAGAATGTGCAAAGTTTGTGGGGAGCCAGGGAAATGAATGTTGGATCCCTTGCTGACATTTTTGTGTCATCCAATAGCCACAGGTGAGGTGCCAGAAGACTGGAATTAGGCTAATGTGCTGCCATTATTTAAGAAAAGTGGTAAGGATAAAGCTAGGGAACTAGAGATCGGTGAGCCTGTTGTCATTGGTGGGTAAGTTGTTGGGATTCTGTGGGTCAGGATTTACATGTATTTGGAAAGGTCAGGACTGATTAGGGATAGTCAATGTGGCTTTGTGCTCGGGAAATCATGTCTCACTAACTTAATTAATATTGAGGAGCCAGTGTTGAACTGGGGTGGACAAAGCTAAAAATCACACAACACCATGTTATAATCCAACAGGTTTATTGGATCCCACTACATTATACACTCACAAACACATATACAGGCACACTCTTACATACTCACGCAGATCCTCTCTCATACATACACACACGCTCACAGGCTTATACTCCATCACACCCACCCACACACTTTACCAAGCTTTCACACACGCACATACTCTCTCACGTGCACTTATTCACGTACACTCTATCATGCACACACACACACACACACACACAAGTCTATGGGGTGAATTTGTATTTACATATACATTCTATTTTGCTCAAAAAATGTACAATCTGCAGGCAATAATGTATGTAATATTTTGTAAATTCCACTTTGGAAATAGAACCAGTCTGACTCAAGACTGGGATACAGACAGACTCTGACCTCACACCTTTAATGCATTGTCTTAGCTTGAGAAGGTGACTTAAAAGAAGTTTTGGGATTTACATATTAATGACCTGAAATCTGCAACCCACTTCTAGAATACTGCATTTAATTCTGGTCTCCCTGCTATGGGAAAGATGATATTAAATTTGAAAGGGTTCAGGAAAAATTAATAAGGATATTGCCAGGGTTGGAGGGTTTGAGCTACAGGGAGAGGCTGAACAGGCTGGGGCTGTTTTCCCTGGAGCGTCGGAGGGGTAACCGTATAGAGGTTTACAAAATGATGACGGGCATGGATAGGATAAATAGGCAAGGTCTTTTTTTTCCCAGAGTAGGGGAATCCAAAACTAGAGGGCATAGATTGACAGTGAGAGTGGAAAGATTTAAAAGGGACCTAAGGGTCAATGTTTCATGCAGAGGGTGGTGTGTGTATGGAATGAGCTGCCAGAGGAAGTGGTGAAGTCTGGTACAATTACAGCATCTAAAAGACATCTGAATGGAAGGGTTTAGAGGGATATGGGCAAGTGCTGGCAAATCGGACTAGATCAGATTGTCAGTGTGGGCGAATTGGACTGAAGGGTCTGTTTCTGTATTGCATCTGTAGACAGTGATCAGTATTAATGTTTTGGGACCAGCGGCCCTTCCTTATGTATGTGTGTGTGTATACGTGTGTACAATAGGTGGGAATGCAGCCCACAGAGAGTCAACTTTTTTCTAGCTGCCATCTGTTCTGAGAAAGGGGCACTAGACATTAACTCTCATTTCTTGCCACAGATGCTGCCAGACCTGCTGAACTTATCCAGCAACTTCTGTTTTCGTTTCTGATCTCCAGCATCGGCAGTTCTTTAGAAAATATCTTTCATCCTCAACAAGAGTAAAGAGAAACAGCAAAAACAAAACCTAACAAATTTAAAAGGAAGAAGTTGAACACAAGCTATGTCCACCTTATCCACTATCAAATTGAAAAAATAACCATTGTTCGAGGGACAACAATACATTATCCTTGCTAAAATCAAAAGAACTAATTCTCCTCCTTATGATCTCGATCTTTACCTTCAGAAATTTGATTTCCCTATCTATATTATCTACCCATATTTATATCTATCGTTTTCTGTCTTACTTATGAATGTTATGACTTTTGATTAGATTACTTACAGTGTGGAAACAGGCCCTTCAGCCCAACAAGTCCACACCGCCCCACCGAAGCGCAACCCACCCATACCCCTACATCTACCCCTTACCTAACACTACGGGCAATTTAGCATGGCCAATTCACCTGACCTGCACATCTTTGGACTGTGGGAGGAAACCGGAGCACCCAGAGGAAACCCACGCAGACACGGGGAGAATGTGTAAACTCCACACAGTCAGTCGCCTGAGGCGGGAATTGAACCCGGGTCTCTGGCGCTGTGAGGCAGCAGTGCTAACCACTGTGCCACCGTGCTGCAATTTTTGGGGTTCAAGGGGTAAAGTTTAAGGTGCATAAAAATAAATTAGTAATCCTTTCTTTGATCGCTGCCATTTGTTAACAAATAAGTCTGTTTATCAATCAATAGTTATTTTTCTATTAATGATGAAACCTGATGTGAGTTGCTTTTGTCCTGGAGAGCACTCAGTCAGACAAATTGATCACCCTGGTAGTTTAATTCATTACTTACAGATTGGTGAAGGCTTGTGGAACAGTGGAGGTCAAATCTGAATGCAGTATTCCCAATTAAGTCATAAAACAAACACATGTAACTTGTTGTTAACTACTGTGAAAGATTTAAAAGTGTCACAAATGACCTTTTTTAAAAATGCCCCTTTCTCAGAACAGATGGCAGCTAGAAAAAGTTGACTGTCTAGAAAAAAGCTGCATTCCCACCTATCACACGTAAGGAAGGGCCGCTGGTCCCAAAACATTAATTCTGATCACTGTCTACAGATGCAGCACAGAAACAGACCCTTCAGTCCAATTTGCCCACACTGACCAATCTGATCTAGTCTGATTTTTGCCAGCACTTGCCCATATTCCTTTAATGAGGTTCCCCAGTTTGCCGTGGTTCCAGACAGAATATTGCAATGTGTTTTGCTCCTGGGTAAGGAGGGTTGAATAAGGGCCCCTTTACTTCCTCACCCACTCCCTCAGTAAGTTGCACCAAGATTAACTGGAAGGATCCCCTTCCCTTATAGAATCCATACAGTGTGAAAACCGGCCGTTTGGCCTATCAAGTCCACACCAATCCTCTGAAGAGCATCCCATCCAGACCCACCCCTCCCCCCCCCCCCCCCCCATCCTATCCCTGTAGCCCTGCATTTCCCATGGCTAATCCACCTACATTGCACATCCCTGGATGCTAGGGGCAATTTAGCACAGCCAATCCACCCTAACCTGCACATCTTTGGATTGTAGGAGGAAATCAGAGCACCCGGAGGAAACCCACCCACACATACATCGGGAGAATGTGCAAATTCCCCATGCTCCTGTGTCACCCAAGCCTGGAATCCAACTGCTGTTGCTCATGCTGTGAGGCAGCAGTGCTTACTGCTGAGCCACTGTGTCACTGACTACTTCAGAAGTTCATTTCGGTTTGAAGAAAAGAGACAATTTAACCAGGTTTCCTGAGTTAAACAAAGAATAAGTGAATTAGTTACTAACCATACAAAGAAATAACAAAAATGCACACAGATTGGAAATGAGAAATGAGTCCAAAAATAACAAAACTTCAAAGATAAATGATAAGTCTCAGCTGTTCATGAAAAGTAGATAGTAGAAAGCACAGTAGGGGTCAGGCAGCGTTTGAGGAGCAAGAGAGTCAATGTTTCAGGCATAACCCTTGATCAGGACTCTCTTGCTTGGTTTATGCCTGAAACATCACTCTCTTGCTTCTCAGATGCTGCCTGACCTGCTGCACTTTATCCTGCATTTTATTGACTCGGACTTCTCCAGTATCTGCAGTCCTCACTGTCTCCTAAGAGACTGTTGTAGTCATGAAGTGCTGGTAATGTTTATGTTGATGTTTCAGCAATCAAGTCAATGAATCTTGGCTTTGCTTATAAACTGAGTTTCCATTGTTATCTTTCCTTTCCTTATTGATTGGCTTTAATCATTCAGTGCCAGAGAATATATTTTGACTATAGCACATCAGCCCACTAATGTACAGACCAGGGGTTGCAATTTGTGTTTGACCTCTGTTTTGTATATGTCTTAAAGATTAAACCACAAACATGCCTTTTGACTCATGTCGACAGGATGGAATATAATCTACAGGCGATGTTTTTCTGCTACAAGGAGGTAATTGTGTTGTCTTGCACTTCTCAGTTTTTGAAGTCTTTCTCTGTAAAACTACCTTAGCATCTTCCCAGACATGTCATTCCATGGTCTTGCACAGGGAGTCTTTTGGCAGTTAGTGAATTCCAGACTTAATAGTTGCATTATCAGAAATGCTTGGGGTCTAATCTGTTATCATGACAACATTTTGCTAAGTGCCAGGTATAATTGTGTCCTGTTCTTGAATTTCTGTGTATTCTTTCCATTCAAGCCTTGAACTTGTGTCAATAAACTCTTTTTCCTTTTCCTTTCTTTAGAGTGGTCTCCTCCCTGTGTGTGAGGGATTGCTTTACTAAAATGAACAAATTGGTTCTGCAGCATGTTCTGCCATTGGCTGCCTTGGTATTGTTTCCCTGTGCTGTAAATAGTCCCATGTACAGGTTGTTCCCCTAACCCTAACCCTGGATAACTTCAAAAACCCAAATGTTCAAATCAAACCAGGATTAAAGGTGGCCATTCCGCCCATCATGTCTGTGTCAGCTGAGACCATGGTCCACCACATTGTTGGTCACAGCAATGCAAGCACAGCTCCATTTTTCTTCAAATGTGACAGAATTCTAAACCTACCCACCGTCCTTTGGGTAAGAGTTTCTCCTGAATTCTACTTTGAATTCTTCTATCCATTGTTTTAAAGCTGTGCTGCTTGACATTTGACTTCTATCAGGGAAATGCGTTTTTTTTTTCATTCATGGGATGAGGACGTTTCTTGCTTGGCAGCATTTATTGCCCATCCCTAATAGCCCAGAGGGCAGTTAAGAGTCAACCACATTGCTGTGGGTCTTGAGTCACATTGTAGGCCAGATTGGGTAAGGATGACGGTTTCCTTCCCCAAAGGATGTTTTTCTGACAATTGGCAATGGATTCATGGTCATCGTTAGACACCTAATTCCAGATACTTTTATCGAATTCAAATTCTGCCATCTCCTGTGCGGGGTTTCAAACCGGAGTCCCCAGATCTGATCTGGGTCTCTATGCTGATAATGCCATTAGGCCATCATCTCCTTCCAATTGTGACATGTAGCAGCGTACAACCTGTTCAGATGGGGAATGGAAATCTTCATTTGGCTCACCTCTGCTCCTGGCTGAAAAAGTCCATCCTTGTGAGGCATACTCTGATAACGTGGAGTGTGTGAATTGAGTAAAGGTTAGATGGGCCAGCCTTGCATCGACTGGATTTTGGAAGAGTGAGAGGCAACTTGACTGAAGCATCTAAAAATAAGGCAGAGATGGGCTGAGATATTGCTGCTCCTTTGGAACTCTTTGGTTGCCACACTACCAGAAGGACGTGGAAACTTTGGACAGAGTGCAGAAAAGGTTCACCAGTATGTTGCCAGGTCTCAAGGGCATTGACTATGAGGGAATGTTAAAAAGACTAGGATTGTTTTCACTGGAAGGACAGTAGCTGAGAGGAGACCTGATAGAGGTCTACAGAGTTATGAGAGGCATAGACCGGGAGATAGTCAGAGGCTGGATTACAAGGGGACACAGGTTCAAGGTGAGAGGGGACAAGTTTAAGGGAGATGTGCGAGGGAAGTTTTTCACAGAGAGTGGTAGCAGCCTGTAACGCACTGCCAGAAGAGGTGGTGGAAATAGGCATGTTGGCAACATTTAAGAGGCACCTGGGATGGTTACATGAATAGGGAAGGAATAGAGGGATATGGACTGAACAAGGGCAGAAGGTTTGCTTTTTAGTCTAGTGAGGGCATGAGGAGCGAAACAGGCTTGGAGGGGTGAAGGGGGCCTATTCCTGTGCTGTACGTCTCTTGCTCACTTCCTCAAATGTGATGGAAACAGCAACGTTGATTAATTAAGGCAGAACTGAATACATTCTTGGTCAGCACGGGGTGAAAGGTTATTGTAATTTAAGGTTACAGTTAGATTGAATTAATCTTATTGAAAGGCAGAACAGACTTTCAAGGGGCCAAGTGATTATGTTGGGAACAATGTGTAAGTTTAATTCACACAATGTAGTTTGTGCGTTAAGAAGTGGATGACATGTTCAGTCATTTTTCAAGTTTCATCTGTGAGCTTGGGACTGTGGTACCTGAATGTATAGAAGCTTGCTTAGTTTACATCAACTTTAATCAGGTTTTACAACTTCAAAGTTAGGAGTTAATGAAGGGTTAATAAAAGCGCATTAAAACTGGTACAAGAGGAAACATCTGTGTTGTGACCTAACGACAGGGATCCAGTATCATACAGAGAAATCAAACAAACCATAAGTTACTTCATCAGTGTATGTGTATGTCAGAATGTGAAAGACCTCTGGACTCTGGGTTGAGAGAGGGTTGCTTTCAAATTGGAGTGAGTTTAGTTTGCGGCTTTTTTTATGGGTCTTAAGAGAACCCAAATGGAAGTGATTATAAATAAAGATGTTTCCTGCAGCTGTCCCAGTCTGGGAGCATTCTTCTGGGAAAAGTCAAAATGGTTCACTGCTGTTTGGTGTTTGTAAGGACATTACTGGAATGAAAATAATAATATGAATGTGAATACTTTTCTGATGTCTATAATGCAATATTCTCAACCTTTTGACTCATGTAACATTGTTGTTTCCCGTTTTTTTGTTGAACAAATGCTTTAATTTTTGTGTTAAAAGTGCGCTGGTTACCACTTGTGAATGTGTTCAGTTACTGACCTGCACGGTTTTTAAAAAATGTTTGGATTTAACAAAACGGACTTCTCTCTGGACCTGACATCTACTGGGATCATAAAATCTGTTCGAGAGTGTGTAGTGCTGGAAAAGCACAGCAGGTCATGCAACATCTGAGGAGCAGGTGAATCGACGTTTCAGGCAGGAGTCCTTCATCTCCTGCTCCTCAGATGCTGCATGACCTGCTGTGCTTTTCCAGCACTACACACTCTCGACTCTGATCTCCAGCATCTGCCGTCCTCACTTCCTTCTCATAGAATCTGTTGGCCCTCTGCTATAACCACTGACTGTTATGATAATAAATGAAGGTCCCAGAGGATTATGTCATTCCCACTTTGTTGGTGAATGATTCCAGCTGTTGACGGTCTATGTGTATCTCTGTACCTCCTTGAAGCTTTGATAGCCCACTGGTTGCCTGACTCTGGCTACGTCACCATGGGAGTTCAGCCATCTTCCGTCCTGGATACAAGCTAGTTCCACAGGAACCTCGTCAATGTGACTAAAGCCATAACACTTTAAATGGAATGTTCAAGGGAATATTTACAAGACAATTAGTATACAAGTATTAGTCCAATAAACCCCACCTCTGAGCATTTACAGAGTGGAACCTAGCAGTAGAGTTATGGCCAACTCAACACAAGAAAAAGCTCTCCACTTACCTGGGCTCCTCCACGATTTTATACACCTCACTTACTTCTGCTGCAAACTTCTTCTGTTCCAAACAACGTACAAATTGGGAACAGAAACAGGCTATTTAGTCCCTCAAGCCTAAACTGCCATTAGACAAAATCATAGCTTATCTGTTAGTTTCTCAACATTCTACACTCCCATCTACCCTGATAGCCTTTGATTATTTTGCCTAATGAGAATCTATCCACCTTCAAAATACTCCATACACCTCATCCCCATTGTCTTCTGAGGAACAGAGTTCTAAAGTCTGAAAGAGAAAAAAAGTATTAATCTCTGTTCCGAAAGGGTGGCCCCTAATTTTAAAACAGTGTCTCCTAGTTCTGGATGCACCCACAAAAGGAAGCATCCTTTCCACATCAACATTGCTAATTACCATTGTTAATCTGGTAAACCTCCTCCGAATTCTCTCCAACACATCTACATCCTTTTAATGAGAAACCAAAATGTAGATTTCCCAGAATGTTGCCAGGGTTGGAGGGCTTGAGCTGTAGGGAGAGGCTGAATAGGCTGGGGCTGTTTTCCCTGGAGCGTCAGAGGCTGAGGGGTGACCTCATGGAGGTTTACAAAATTATGAGGGATATGAATAGGGTAAGTAGACAAGGTCTTTTCCCCTGGCATGGGGGAATCCAGAACTAGAAGACATAAGTTTAGGGTGAGAGGGGAAAGATATAAAAGAGACCTCGCGGGCAACTTTTTCACTCAGAGGGTAGTACGTGTATGGAATGAGCTGCCAGAGAAAGTGGTGGAGGCTGGTACAATTCCAGCATTTAAAAGGCATCTGGATGGGTATATGAATAGGAAGGGTTATAAGGTTAGGCTATCTGCTTGGCACTGACGAGTTGGACCGAAAGGTCTGTTTCCGTGCTGTACATCTCTATGACTATTTGAGATGTAGTCTCACCAATGCTCTGTATAGCTGAGGTAGGGCATCCTTAATTTTATGCTCACTATCTCTTGTAATAAAGGATAGCATTTCATTAGTTTTATATTTGCTTGCAGTACCTGCAGCCATGTTTTTGGGGCCTCAGCCACTAGAACACTGAGAGCCCTCTGCACCTTTGTATTCTGCAGTCATTCTCCACTTAAGTAATACTTAGCTTTATTATTCTTCCCTCCAGTGAACAATTTCCCTTTTTCCCCACATTATTCTCCATCTACTGGGAACCAGTGTTTCTTTTAAGGGAGATCTCAGGGCCTGGTTCCTTGAGAAATTAAGGTGAGAAAGTTGCCTATAAATTGGTTGTAATTTGAATGTGTAAAGTGGATTTGGAGGATTCTGATGGATAACTCTCAGCCTGTTTTCAAGACCGTCCTGAAGTTAATAACTCCCTGCAGACAGTTTGCATAACAGTAGAATGATTAATATATATGAACGCCAGCTGCATTGACATTCCAACTGCATGGAGCAGGGGAGGAATCAATGCTGTTCTGACAGCAGATAATCTTAATGTTTCCTTTCCCACACTTCAACAGATTGCAATACCCTTTCTTGAAACTGAAAGGTTTGGGGGAAAGATTTCAAAAACTAATCTCAAATGTCCAATCTTGTCCACATATAATTCCTTGAGCATGTAATTTTGAGTCTGACTTCCAGCATTAAGTATACTTAACAGCCTCTCTCAAGACAATATGCCAAGTACTGAGGCACTAATTGAGGACTGGGGGATTAACAAAAATTCAGTCGTGATTGTGAATTGAATTTAATCAACATATTAGCAGCGAGAGTCTCAGATGTAGACATTTAGTACTATAGTTGGAGTAAAGAGTTGGAAGAAAGTGGTGGGTTTGCCATCTGAGGAGAAATTGGATCATTTGAGCCTGTATTTAGAAGAATGAGAGGAGATCTTATTGAAATATATAACATTCTCCCAGTATGGGACAACTGTATGCTTCTCTCAATTGTGAGGATCCAGAACAATGGGTCATGGTCTTAGGACTGAGATGAGGAGAAATTTCTTCCCTTTGGAATTACTCTGTTGCAGAAGGCTATTTGTAGTCTTGTTGTAGATTAGATCACTTACAGTGTGGAAACAGGCCCTTCGGCCCAACAAGTCCACACCGACCCGCCGAAGCGCAATCCACCCATACCCCTACATCTACCCCTTACCTAACACTACAGGCAATTTAGCATGGCCAGTTCACCTGACCTGCACATCTTTGGAGTGTGGGAGGAAACCGGAGCACCCGGAGGAAACCCACGCTGACACGGGGAGAATGTGCAAACTCCACACAGACTGTCGCCTGAGGCGGGAATTGAACCCAGGTCTCTGGCGCTGTGAGGCAGCAGTGCTAACCACTGTACCACCATGCCGCACCGTGCTGGCTAGTCGAGGTCAAGTTGCTCAATACATTTAAGAAAGCAGGAGACAGATTTCTATAGGCTAAAGGTGACTAGAGAATTGGTGAGAGAACAGAGTATGGCATTGAGATGGAGAATCAGCTATGATTATGTGGAATGATACAACTGTTTCTGTGCTGTATGACTCCTAATCTAAACAGTGCTCAATGCACCACTCCTTCTTATTTTACAGGTTTCCATGGATGTCTCTACCATGCACCTGTCTAGATTACTGATATAATAGAGCAGATAACAATTAGGAAATGAATCAACAGCAAGGGGACTGGGACAAATTGAGCCTCAGATTAAGAGAAGGCTGAATCACAGTAACTGTTCCTCTCCAAAGACAGGTAGGGCACAGAAAGTAAAACGAAGGAGGAAGCAAAGGTTTCACTTGAAAAAACATAGCTTTTGGAACTAGAACAACATGGCAAACTACTGCTATGCCAGCAACTCAGCAAAGAGAGAGATAGGACTTCTGCAAATGCCAGTTTGAGAAGTACAGAATAGCCCAAGATTGCAAACAGAAGTTCAAAATAATCAGATCATTACATTTTGATTTGCCACGGGACCAGTGGCTGATGATGGCCCTGGCAAGGCATGGTGTTAATGAGACTTGGAGAGGCATTATAAACAGTTGACACTTACTCAAGTCTAAAGAAAAAATTTAGCACAGAACGAGAGGCTTAACCAGAGAAGTTAGAAACTGGGATGATCTGGTGAGGCATTTATAAGCAACCTTATTAGTTAATAAATTGTACTTGTTGAGTTTTAAGTGATTAACTAGACTGTGGTTGAATCAAGCTCCCATAATCGAGTGTGTTCTATCAGACTCCTACAGACAAAGAAAGATCTGATCATAGAGCAGGCTATGAATTACATGAAGCAGGTTAAATAGAAAGGGCAAAACCAGAGTATACTTTGTGGAAAAACCAAGGTTTAGGACAGCATCATCTATAAAGTAGGCTCAAATGTGACTGGGCCCTTCCTTTAGAAAGTCAACAAAAAATCCTGCTAAAACTGCTGAAAGGCCAGGAAACTGTAATTACATCACTTATATAGACTTGTGCATGACACAAAGGAAAACGCACCAAGAAGAAGAATTTCCAGTAGGTGAAACATCATGCTATCTTTCTTGTAGATATTAAGTTGGAAAGTGTTTCTAAAGTCAGAAGACAGGTACAAATTACTAATAATGTGATATTTAGTTCAGGAAATCATAAGTAAAGAAACTTAATTAATAGACTTTCAGGGGAATTGTTTGGAGTCAATGGCGAAAAAGGAAGCAAGAATTGTTAACTTATAACAAGAGTTCCTCAGTGTAATGTCTGAGGCCAAACCAGCTTCAGCTGCTTCCTCAATGACCTTCCCTCCATCATAAGGTCAGAGGTGAGGATATTGGCTGATGGTTGCACGGTGTTCAGCACCATTCGAGACTCCTCAGATACTGAAGCAGTCAGTGTTCAAATGCAACAAAGATCTAGACAATATCCAGGCTTGGGTTGACAAGTGGCAAGTAACCTGTGCGCCACACAAATGCCAGGCACTGACCGTCTAACAACCACTCCTTGGCATTCAATGAAATACCATAACTGAATCCCACACTATCAACATCCTGGGGTTTATCATTGACCAGACACTCAACTAGTCTCACCACATATGCACAGTGGCTACAAGAGCAGGTCAGAGGCTAGGAATACTGCAGCAAGTAACTTACCTCCTGACTTCTCAATGCCTGTCCACCATCTACAAAGCACAAGTCAGGAGTGTGATGGAATACTCCCCATTTGCCTGGATGAGTGCAGCTCCAACAACACTCGAAGCTCAACGCCATCCAGGACAAACCAGCAAGTCACTACATCAAGCATTCCCTCCCTCCACCACCAACGTTCAGTAGCAACAATGTGAACTGTCTACAAGATGCACTGCAGAAATTCACCAAAGATCCTCAGACAGCACCTTTCAAACCCATGACCACTTCCATCTAGTAGGACAAGGACAGCAGATACATGGGAACACTACCATCTTCAAGCTTCCTTCCAAGCCACTCACCATCCTGTTTTGGAAATACAGATCCTTCACTGTCGCTGGGTCAAAATCCTGGAAATCCCTCCCTCATGGCATTGTGGGTCAACTCAGGGCAGGTGGACTGCAGTGGTTCAAAAAGGCAGCTCACTACCACCTTCTCAAGAGTAACATGGGATGGGCATTATGTTCCCATTTCAGCCAAATTGATGCATTTTAAGAGAAATTGTGTCTGGCAACCTTGATTGGGTTTTTTGAGGAAGTAACCAAAAAGATTGGAGGGCAAATGGGATAGACTTCGTTTACTTGGACTTTAGTAAAGCCTTTGACAAAGTTCCGCATGGTAGACTAATTAGTAAACTCAGATTACATGCTATTCAGGGTGAGCTTGCCAATTGGATACAAAATTGACTTAACGGCAGAAGACAGACAGTGGTGGTGGAGGGTCGTTTTTCAGACTGGAGAGCCTGTGACCAACGATATTCCACATGGATCAGTTCTGGGTCCACTTTTATTTGTCATTTATATCAATGATTTAAATGAAAATATAGAAAGGATGTTTGGTAAGTTTGTGGATGACACCAACATTGGTGGCTTAATGGACAGTGAAGAAGGTTATCTAAGATTACAAAGATTTGGAGATGCAGGTGTTGGACTGGGGTGTACAAAATTAAAAATCACACAACACCAGGTTATAGTCCAACAGGTTTAATTGGAAGCACTAGCTTTCGGAGCGCTGCTCCTTTATCAGGAGGTTGACACGACCACCTGATGAAGGAGCAGCGCTCCGAAAGCTAGTGCTTCCAATTAAACCTGTTGGACTAATACCTGGCGTTGTGTGCTTTTTAACTAAGATTACAAAGAGACTGGGATCAATTGGGTCAATGGGCTGAAGAGTGGCAGATGGATAAATGCGATGTATTGCATTTGGTAAAACAAGTAAAACTTATACAATTTTAAGAAGGGCCTTGGGCAGTGTTGCAGAACAGAGAGACCTAGGGGTTCAGGTACATACATTTGCATCACTATAGATTGGATGATTAAGGAGGCATTTAATATGTTTGCCTTTATTGCTCAGACCCTTGAGTAAAGGAGTTTGGACATTAGGTTGAGGTTGCACAGGACATTGGTGAGGTCCCTTCTGGAATACTGTGTCCAGTTGTGATTACCCTGTATTAGGAAGCATATCATTAAGCTGGAAAGGGTTCAGAAGAGATTTACTAGGATATTGTCAGGAATGAAAGGTTTAGTTTTAAGGAAAGGCTGGATAGGTTGGGACTTTGTTCCCTGGATTGTAGGAGGTTGAGAGGTGACCTTATCAAGGTTTATAAAATAATGAGAGGGATAGATAAGGTGAACGGCAGGTGTCTCTTCCCTAGGGTGGGGGTTTTCAAGCCTGGGGGCATATTTTTAAAGTGAGGGGAGAAAGATTTTAAAAAGACATGATGGGCAATTTTCTTTATACAGAGAGTGGTTTGTGTGTGGAATGAACCGCCAGAGGAAGTGGTGGATTTGGGTACATTTACAACGTTTTAAAAGACGTTTGGATAAGTATATGAATAAGAAATGTTTGGAGGGATATGGGCCAGAGATGGCAGGTGGGGCTAGATTAGTTTGGAATTATGGTCAGCATGGACTGTGGTTGGACCAAAGAGTCTGTTTCCATGTTGTATGACTCTAAGGCATAACCTCCATTTCAATTATTCAATGACACCTTCTCATAGAGTATCTTATTTATCAGATATTTTAATGTCATTCAAGTCTCAAGGCCAAGGACCAACACCACCTTCAAATAAATCCTAACAAACATGTGGTCAGACATGTGGCTCTAGGATTGGGTTCATCAGCCAAGCAAGGACTCACAGGACTCGTGATCAGTGACATCGAATTTCTTGGGTGGACAATAATACTTGTTGGCAACTGATTGCTGACGACAAATTCGAGAAGACAAATTTGGTCTTTTTCAATCTTCAACATCCTTTTTGCCAAGAAAGTGATGTAGTGGACAGTGAAGAAGATTATCTCAGAGTACAATGGGACCTTGATCAGATGGGCCAATGGGCTAAGGAATGGCAGATAGAGTTTAGTTAAGATAAATTTGAGGTGTTGCATTTTGGTAAGGCGAAACCAGGGCAGGACTTTATAGACTTAATGGTAGGCCTCTGGGCCGTGTTGCCGACCAAAGAGGATGAGGTGTGCAGGTGCACAGTTCCTTGGAAATGGAGTCTCAGGTAGAAAGGGAGATGAAGAAGGCTTTTGGCACATTTGCTTTCATTAATCAGAATACAGTATAAGAGTTGGGGTGTCATGTTGCAGCTGTACATTGAATTCATAGAACCCTTAGTTTGGAAGCAGGTCATTCAGATCATTGAATCCACACCAACCCTCTGAAGAGTCACCCCTAACCTATCCCTGTGGCGCTATATTTCCCATGACTAACCTACCTAGCCTACACATCCCTAGACATTATGGGACAATTTAGCATGGCCAAACCTACACATCTTTGGACTCTGGGAGGAAACCAGGGCACCCAGAGGAAACCCAAGCAGACGCAGAGAGAACGTGTAAACTCCACACAGTCTCCCGAGAGTGGAATTGAACCTGCGTCCCTGGTGCTGTCAGGCAGCAGAGCTAACTACTGAACCACTGTGCCATGCAAACGTGGTGAGGCCACTTTTGGAATACTGTGTATAATTCTGGACCCTCTTACAGGAAAGATGTTGTGAAACTTGAAATGGTGCAGAAAGGATTTACAAGTATATTGCCAGGGTTGGAGGGTTTGAGCTGTAGGGAAAGGCTGAATAGGCTGGGTCAATTTTCCCTGGAGCTTCGGAGACTGAGGGGTGACCTTCTCGAGGTTTATAAAATCATGATGGGCATGGATAGGATAATTAAATGTGATATTTTTCCGAGGGTAGGGGAGTCCAAAACTAGAGAATATAAGTTTAAGATGACAGGGGAAAGATTTAAAAGGGACTTGAGGATTAACTTTTTCAAAAAGAGATTGGTGCGTGTATGGAATGAGCTGCCAGATGAAGTAGTGGAGGGTGGTACAATTGCAACTCTTAACACCTTTTTGACAAGATTTTTTCACTTTCCAGCCTGCTTAATGTATTTTGGGAAGATGTCTCCCCTTGTTTTCTGCCATGTTATTGCCCTCTGGTAAAATTAGATTCCCTCCAATGTGGAAACAGGCCCTTTGGCCCAACAAGTCCACACTGACCCTCCGAAGACTAACCCACCCAGACCCATTCCCCTACATTTACCCCTGACTAATGTACCTAACACTATGGGACAATTTAGCATGGCCAATCCACCCTAACCTACACATCCCTGGGCACTATGGGACAATTTAGCATGGCCAATCCGCCCTAACCTACACATCCCTGGACACTATGGGACAATTCAGCATGGCCAATCCACCCTAACCTGCACATCCCTGGACACTATGGGTAATTTAGCATGGCCAATCCACCCTAACCTACACATCCCTGGGCACTATGGGACAATTTAGCATGGCCAATCCGCCCTAACCTACACATCCCTGGGCACTATGGGTAATTTAGCATGGCCAATCCACCCTAACCTACACATCCCTGGACACTATGGGACAATTTAGCATGGCCAATCCACCCTAACCTACACATCCCTGGACACTATGGGACAATTTAGCATGGCCAATCCACCCTAACCTACACATCCCTGGACACTATGGGACAATTTAGCACGGCCAATCCACCCTAACCAGCACATCTTTGGTTTATGGGAGGAAACCGGAGCACCCGGAGGAAACCCACGCACACACGGGGAGAAACGCCACACAGTCGCCCAAGGCTGGAATCGAACCGGGGTCCCTGTCGCTGTGCGGCACCGTGAGCCACCCAATGTGCCATCTTTCACCGGCTCCTTGACGACTTCTTCAAAAATAAAACTCGCATCTGCTCCTTCCGAGACAACCTTTGTCCGTTCAAAATGCATGGTCTCTTCGGCCATCTCGGTGCCATTTGAGAAGATGTTCTTTCTCCCTGTGTTCGCCATGCCCACTTTCCTGCCACCCTTGGGGAAAAATATGACCTTTCCTATTTTCCTCTCTTTTTATTTTGTGTGTGTGTGGAGCCTGTTTTCCATTTTCGGTCATCTTAATGGCTTTGGGCCCTTGTCAATGCCCTGGTCCTCCATTGGCCGTCTGAATGCCTCTTGAGGGCTGCCCATGGCGGGAAGGGCCGAATAACCGCCGGGCTCTCGCGGCGCCTGTTTCGAAATTTGACCGTTGGCCCGCGCCACGCGGCCAGTCCGCGCGGGACACGGGGAAACCACCCTGATTGGACCACCGCCCCGTCACATGACCGACGCGGCGCGCCGTGATTGGCAGGCCCCGCCCCCCCCTTCACGTGTCCGCCACGGGCTATAAAAGGCGGGAGCTGGGGTGGCAATGGTGTAGAGTTGATGGGGGAAGGGTAGAATTGGAATAACATGCATAACAGGGGCACCTTACATTAAATGTAAAACCTTCTTCTACACCATTCCCCCCCCCCCCTCCTCAAACCTTGCATTGGGTGAGTAATTTTGGCTTTTAAGAAAACAGCCCCTGAAGCCAAAGACCTCAATGGGATGCCAGTTTGCGTAGGGTCAAAGATCAACCTTCCCAACGCCCATTGGTTCAGAGAGGACGCCAACAAAGGGTCTGTTTTCTGACCGTAAGTCAGCGTCGTTGGGCTTCGAAGAGTCATTCTTAAGAGGCGACAGAGGAGGAAATTGGACAGGAGTTGTGGCCAAAAGCCAGCGAAGAGCGACGGGTCAAGCTCACTGGAAGCTGATGGCATGTTGAGATAAGGTGGTAAATGGCGTGGTGGCTCAATGGTTAGTGTGGCTGCCTCTCAGGGCCAGGGACGTGGGTTCAATTCCAGCTTTGGATGACCGGCTCTGCGTATGTTCTCCCTGGTCTGTGTGGGTACCCTCCAGAGCTCTGGTTTCCTCCCACGGTCCAAAGATGTGCAGGTTAGGGTGGATTGGCCGTGCTATATTGTCCCATAGTGCCCAGGGATGTGTAGGTTAGGGTGAATTGGCCATGCTAAATTGTCCCATAGTGTCCAAGGATGTGCAGGTTAGGGTGGATTGGCCATGCTAAATTGTCCCATCATGTCCAGGGATGTGCAGGTTAGGGTGGATTGGCCATGGGAAATTGTCCCATAGTGCCTAGGGATGTGCAGGTTAGGGTGGATTGGCCATGGGAAATTGTCCCATAGTGCCCAGGGATGTGCAGGTTAGGGTGGATTGGCCATGCTAAATTGTCCCATAGTGCCCAGGATTGTGCAGGTTAGGGTGGATTGGCCATGGGAAATTGTCCCATAGTGCCCAGGATTGTGCAGGTTCGGGTGGATTGTCCATATTAAGTTACACATAATATCTGGGGATGTGCAGGTTCGGGTGGATTGACCATGGTAGTTGCCCACAATGTCTGGGGATGTGCAGGTTAAGGTGGATTGGCCACGGTAAGTTGCCCACAATGTCTGGGGATGTGCAGGACAGGTGGATTGACTGAGGTAAATGGGGGATTATGAGGATAGGGTAGGGAGAGGCTGGGTCTGGTTGGTATGCTCTTCGAAGGATTGATGTTGATGTAATGGGCTGAATGGCCTCTTTCTACACTCTAGGGATTCTATGATTCTAAAACAGTCCCAGAATATAGCAGGGCCAGGTAGAATGGATGGGTAAGAGGAATACGTGCATGTGCACACCCTCGCTCACACACTCACAGACAAGATCATAATTGTACATCCTGCGTCGGAGAAGAAGAGGAAACTGTCAGTTTCAGCATGAGTGGACCAGGTGACCCGGGCAGGGAGTGCAGGTCCTCAGGGCTCCTGCTCGCTGTGACCATTCTCCATTCTGGCTATCGGCAATGGGCCCTTCGAAGGAGCTCAGCAGGAGCCTAGTCTGTGGCACCCACCAGATAGCCCAGTTGTACTGGGAAGGAGAGTGGGGTGGGCAGTATCGTTGGGGGACCATGTGCTTACGAACACAAAGGGAACCAGGAGAGAATATTAGAAAGTAGAAGTTAATAATTTACATTTGTCTTTACCCACAAGGCAAACGATGCCTCGATCATGGTCACAGTCGTGCAAAGCCAGATTGGTTTAAAATTGACAAGGAGGAGATATTGGATAAGGTACTGGGGCTGGATTAGGTGCATCCAAGGATATTGAAGAGAGTGAGAGTGGAATTGCAGAAGCAGTGGCAATAATCCTTTCATCTTCCTTGGACTCAGGGTCCATGTCAGAGGACTGGAAAATTGCGAACATTGTGCCCTTGCTTCCGCAAGATTGTATTGGTATCCTCATCAATTATATACCAGTCAGCATAACTTTGGTTAATCTTCTGGAAACAATTATTCAGCGTAGAATGAATAGTCACATGGAAAAATGTGAATGAATCATAAAAGTCAGAATGGAACTTTTGAAGCAAAATAGAGTATTTGTTGGAATTTTTCAAATGGCCAACATGGGGAAAAGTGTTGATGCAGTCTACATGAGGTGTACGACAAATACACTTGTGAGGAAATCTATAGCACATTGAAAACAAAGGACAATAACAACATAGGTACCAAATTGGCCGAAGGTTTGGAACAGAGCAATAGTTGAATGTTTCTAGTGGAATTCCTTTGGGATTGGGATCCTTACATTTCCGGATATTTGTTAATGACCTAGATCTTGGTGTGTAGGAGGCAGTTTGAAAGTTTGTGAATGACACAAAACTTGGAAACATAAACTGTGAAGAAGACAACACAGGAATTCAAAAGGACATTGACAAATCGGTGGAGTGAGCAGGCAGGTGGTGTCTGAAGTTTAGTGTGGAGATGTGTGATGTGATGTACTTGGGTATGAAGAACATGGAGAGATGGTAAAAGATATTCCAAAGGATGTGCAGGAGCAGAGGACCATGGGTATATATGTGGATAAGTCGTTGCAGGTGACAGGTCAGGTAGGGAGAGCTGTTAATAAAACATATAGTATTCTACACTTCATTAATAGAGCAATAGGATACAAGAGTAGGAAGGTTATGATGGGACACTGGTTAGATCCTCGGTTGGAGTTTTGTGTACAGTCTTGGGTACCACGCTGTAGGAAGGATATGAACACATTGGAGAGAGTGCAGAAGACATTTATGAGAGTGGTTCCACTGATAAGAAACTTCAATTATGTGGAAAGATTGGAAGAGTTGGGACTGTTTTCCTTGGAAAAGAGAAAAGAGATTGATGGAAGTTTTCAAAATTGTGAAGCTCTGCCACAGAGTAGATAGGGAGAAACTGTCGGCATTCATAAATCGATCAAGAATGAGAGGACACAGTTTTAAAGTGTTTTGCTAAAGAAGCAAAAAAGAGTCGGCAGGTCTGGAACGGACAGCTTAGAAGTGTGGTGAAGATAGGTTCAACTGACGCAGACAAAAAAGCATTGTAGGATTGTTTCTTTTTAAAATAATGTGCTGGCTTATTGGGAAAAACCAGGAATTTGGCACTAAGTTGCTATGCATTTCAATAATATCACCTCTCATTTTGCTAAACTACAATGAATTGAAGCTTCTAAGACAGCTTTATTCCAGAAATCAGCTTAGTGTACCTTCTTGGAATTGTTTCCAATGTAAATGTAACCCTGCTTAAATAAGGAGACCAATATTGTTTGAAGAGGTTAGTACGTGAAGCAAAAAGTTTCATTCCAGTAGGTTAGAACTGGATTTGGAAGTAAGTTAAAACTGATGAACTGGCAATGTCATGACTCATCTTCCCTCATTCTTTTTTATTCTGAATTCTCTCCAATACAGGCCACTTGATTGCTTACCCTTTGCATATTCAATACTGACAAACCTCACGACAAGTACAATAAGGCAATTATATACAATGAGGGTTTTATTGGTAGTATTTATTCTCTGCAACATTATTCTAGGAGGTAAGAATTCCTAGTAATTAATCAATTAGGGATATCACTGCTTAGCTTTGTAAGATTATTTGTGGGAGAAAAAGTAGTGTTTCAGTTCTCAGGGTATTCATTTATCATGGTTTGACTTAACGACAAACAGAGACAGCCATCAAGTACCATTTGACATTTGGAGATGGGGTGAATGAACCCTTTTTTAAAAATATTGTTGATTGTTTTGAATGTGGTATCTCTGCTGTTGTAGTGGGATTTATGAAAACATGGACAGAATTTTTCGAGCTGATCATTGGTTGTGGTTTGACCTAAAGCCCTGAGTCAGCGACAGGATTGAAAACCCAGGCTGACGCTTGCAGCATCAATACTGAGATGGCCTTGAACTGCTGGAGATACCATAATCTAAATCCAGTCCCTGACATTCTCCTCAGATGGGTATAAAAGATCCTTTAGCCACCATTTCAAAGAATGAGATCTGGGAACATTGCTGTCCGTCATCCCTCACCAATCGTCTCCTGGGAATCAATCTCTCAACCAATGTCAATGAAAGGCAGATGATCTGATTGTTACCACGTTGCTGTTAGTGGGATCTTGTTGGTCCACCCATATTACACATCTTATGTCTTCATTGGCTGATGGTATTGTGATGAACAGAGATAATCATTGAGGTTAAAGAGGATAAGAGAACGATGCTAATAATCATGTTACAGCTTTCTAAGAAATATATGATAATTACTAATTATCAGTTATGTTGTCAAACCTTTGGGATGAGTATTTAAATTAGGCATATACAATATAAATGAAGAGGACAATCTACACTTTGCTACACTGTGTTAACTCAATTAACTCAATGTTAATACAATTATACAGCTCTTAGTAGAAATTCTTCCCTGCCAAGGTGATGCTCTCTAACTACAAAACTGAGAACATTTGTTTATTAAAATTTCCATCTCACCAAGAAGTTTCAGACATCGCATCCAGTAACCTGTTCTGTAAATACTGCTCATATTTTGACAGTTCTGACATATTCCACTACAACAGTTAAGGAGTTCAACATGACATTTGAAAATAGCTAGTAAATAGTTTTGAAAAAAATGTTTTAAATTTTTTTAAAATCAACATACTAAAGAAAGGTTAATTTACTCTGTCTCCAAATGTTAACAGATCATGTAAAAATATCATGATCTGAATCCACAGCTTTTACCAAAAACAGATCAGTTATTCTTGGGACTGTATCCTATCTGTGTAGCCATTTTTTGAGATTTTATTGTCTTCAGAGAAGGACGGATGAAAATATTACCACCTCCCACATCAGTGGTGAGCATAATTCAGGTAATTGGAATTACACTGGAGGAGGAATAGTCCTCCCCCGCGATGTTGGGAATGATCTTTATCTGTTCTCCAACATCACTAAATTAAAAGCAGATGATCTGTGAGAGCTTCTACATGTAAATTAACTGTGGTGTTTCCTACATTGTAACTATGCCTCAGAATGTACATAATTAATGAAAGAGCTTTTGTGCATCATGAAGTTGTGAAAGATATTTTTGAAATCCACATTGTTTCTTTTATCACTGCTGACTAACTTATTAATGACACCTGAGTATTTAATAAGTTCTTCTAGATTAGAGTTTTTACAGCGCTGATCCCTAAACTGACAGCAAAGGTAGTCACACCCGAAGTTGTGACTGCTTTGGGTCCTCAAATATTTGGGATCATTAGGGAAATTCATTGATCTGTTATCTGTTTCACGGCTGTGATACCTTCCAGCATAATCACTAACAATTCTGTTTTACTGTAGTATTTTCACTTGAATGCAAGAGCTGCCTGAATCTACCTGAGCCCCGATGTAAAGACATTGAATGCCATAATCCTGATGTCTGTGTAACCTCGTTATCGGTTGTGGATAATGGTGAGAAAACAAATCTTTTATGATAGAATAATACATTGCGTGGAGCCTGCAGATGAGAAACATGCCATCCAGTCCACATGGTCCATGATAGTGTTTCTGTTCCATAGAAGCTTCCACTCACCCACTCATCTCATCATATCTCCCTTCTGTTTATCCAGCTTCCCCCTTCAATACATCGCCATGACTTAACTTGACCAATCCCTGTGGGAGCGAGTTCCACCTTCTCCCCAGTTTCTGGGTGAAGAGGTTTCTCCTGAATTCTAATTGGGGTTTATTAATGACTATCTGATATTGATGGCTCTAAGTTCTGTTTTTGCCCACAAGTGGAAACCTGACCTTTTCAGCTACACTATGAAAACTCCTTTCATAATTCTAAGGCCTTCTATTAAATCAGTCCTTGGATCTGACTGCCTGTTGGATTTAGCTGAGTTAGGCATCTGAGTAAGCCGATAACAACAAGATTATTAAAGTACCTTTCATGTAATAAATACTCCCAAGGTTCTTCAAGGCAGCATTGTAAAATAAAGTATGACACCATGCCCTGAGAAGGTGTTATTACAAATGATCAACTTAGCCAAAGAGGTAGTTTTTAAGTGTTTTAATAGATGAAAGAGAAGTTCAGACAAATAGGTTGAAGGGGGAGTGCCAGAGCTTTGTCGTAGTCATACAGCATGGAAACAGACCCTTTGGCCCAACCAGTCCATGCTGAACATAATCCCAAACTGAACTAGCCCCACCTGCTTGCTCTTGACCCATACCACTGCAAACCTTTCCTATTCATGTACTTATCCAAATGTCTTTTAAACATTGCAATTGTGCCCACATCCCAGCACTTCCTCTGGAAGTTCATTCCACACACGAACCACGCTCTGTGTTTTTAAAAAAAATGCCCCTCGTGTCTTTTTAAATTTATCTCCTCTCACCTTAAAAACGTGCCCCTTAGTCTTGAAACCTGCGTCCTAGGGAGGAAAATACCTACTGTTCACCCAATCTGCACCTCACATGATTTTATAAACTCCTATAAGGTCACCTCTCAACTTGCCATGCTCCAGTGAAAAAAGACCCAGTTTATCCAGCCTTTCTGTTTAACTCAAACCTTCCAAACCTGGCAACATCCTGGTAAATCTCCTGTGAACCCTCTCCAGCTTAATATCCTTCCTATAGCTGGGCAACCAGAACAGGACACAGTATTCCAGAAGAGGTCTCCCCATGTTCTCTACAACCTCAACATGACTTTCCAACTCCTCTACTCAAAGGACTGAGCAATGAAGACTAAATGTCTTTGTTGACCACCCTGTCTCTATGTGACGCCAATTTCAAAGAATTATGTACCTGAGCCACTTGGTCTGTCTGTTCAACAACACTACCCAAGGTCTGACGTTAATTGTATAAGTCCTGCCCTTGTTTGTTGTACCAGAATGCAGTACGTCACATTTATCCAGGTTGAACTCCATCTGCTGAAGCCAATTGACCCATTTGATCAAGATCCTTCTGTAATCTTCGAAAACCTTCTTCACTGTTTACTATGTCATCAATTTTGATGTCATCCGCAAACTTATTAAGCTTACCTTCTATATTCTCATCCAAATCATTGACGTAAATGACAATCAAAAGAGGACCCAGAATCGATCCCTGTGGAACACCACTGGTCACAGGCCTCCAGTCTGAAAAATAACCCTCCACCACCATTCTCTGCCCTGCCATTAAGCCAGTTGTTTATCCATTTGGGAAGTTCACCCTGAATCCCATCAGATCTAACTTTACTAATTAGCCTACCATTTTGGAACAGAGATAACTGCAGAGAGGCTGGCTCCCATCACCCAGTCACCCTTTATTTAGTAGTGCACAGTATACTGGCTGTGGTCAGACAACTTGAAGTCAGTACTCAGTTGAGGAGATTCTAAACTCCTGGGTTTTTTTTGAGGAGACTCTAAACATCCTGTTTATATTTTCTTTTTTTGTTTTTTTTTGAAAACCGACTTCTGGTTATATTGGTAAGCCAGGGCTTACCTGATTAGTCCAGGTTAACAACCCCAATCAAGTACCCAGTAGTTACTGAGGTCCACCTGGTTCCAATCACTACATCCCACCCCCTCTAAATCTGGGGATGTGGGCCTGATTGTTCGCTTGTAGCTTCTCTGGCTATGATTTCGGCCCTGGTCTGGTTTCTCAGACTTGTACTGAGACACTGGTGACGTGTACCAGACCGTGGTCCGTCTCTTGTGTCCAGAGTATCTCAGGAGAGTTTCCTCCTCTTTTTCTGGCGGTAGCAATGTCCGGGCTGCATCCATTTTGGACTGAGGTTTTCTTGATATTAGACGGAGGGAGAGCACCTAACAGTTTCTGACAGGTCTTCTGGCTGTTCTGAGGGGTCAGGATTCTTTTGCTGCTGCTGCATTTGCGAGGTAACAGCTTTCAGGTGACCTACATGTTTGGTCAGGACTGTATCACCTACCTGAAGTTTGTAAGTGATGGCACCTGACCTTACATCAACCTCTTATACCCATACAGAACCATTCCCATGGTCGCAGCACCAAACTTCCTCCCCTGAATTAAATAGTCTGTCTCGCTTAGAGGAGGCATTTGGTCAGCATTGGTGTTCCTGCTCAAGGGGCCAGCATAGTCGACATGCACCCAAGTCCAGGCTTTACCATAAGACCATAAGAAATAGGAGTGGAAGTAAGGCCATTTGGCCCATCAAATCCACCCTGCCATTCAATCATGGCTGATGGGCATTTTAACGCCACTTACCCACACTCTAACCGGCCATTCCCACGAATGTGTGGGTGCTGCTGGTGGCAATTTTTGTCCTTTTGGGAACTCTGAGCACTGCTCCACCAATGCAGCTATGTCACCATCCAACCCAGGTTGCAGGGCATAGCTTCTTGCCAGCATCTTCAGCTTGGAAACCCCTGGATGACCCTGGTGGAGTTTGGCCAGTATCTAGTGGAGTCCTTTACTCGGGACAATCACCCTTGCTCCCCAATCAATTTTTTACCTCTAAATATTCATAAATCCTATCTTGTAAAATCATCTCCAACAACTAACCCACAACCAAAGTCAAACTCATAGGCCTATAGTTTCCTGATGAAGGGCTTTTGCCCAAAACGTTGATTTTCCTGCTCCTCGGATGCTGCCTGACCTGCTGTGCTTTTCCAGCGCCACTCTAATCTTGACTCTAATCTCCAGCATCCACAGTACCCACTTTCGCCTATAGTCTCCCAGCTTCTCCTTACAACCTTTCTTAAACAAAGGTACAACATCCTCGTCATCGGGTAGTTATAGATGATGCAAATACTTCTACAAGGGGTCTGGCATGGGCACCAATGTTAGTGTGATGGAAATCAGATGATGCTTAAGAGTCTAGAATTAAACAGCGCAGAGACTCAAAGGATTGTTGGCCTGGAGGTGCGGGAGCTATATAAAACACTATGTAACACAATTCCAGTACTGCGTATAGTTCTGGTTACCACATTGTAGAAAGGTTGTAATTTACCAGTATGTTGCTTGGGCTGCAGGGTCAGAGCTGAGGAAAGACAAGGTCAACTGGTGCTGTTCTCTTCGGCACAGTTGACATTGAGAGGGGACCTAATAGGGGTGTATCAGGGGCTTAGTGTGGCCACGATGGTGCTTTCTCCATTAGTAGGGAGTCAGTAACTATAGGGGTATAGATATATAGTAAAAGGGAGAAGTCTGAGGAGAGCGTTGAGTTGTTTCATTCTGTGGCTGTTGGGAATCTGAACTCACTGTCTGAAAGGGTAGCTGCATCCGAAACTCTCGTAACCTTTGAGCAGTATTCAACAATTCTGTGGTAATTGTCTGGGTTGAATTTGTCCTGTTTATTGTTTATAGGATATACCTGGGCAGTTTTCCACATTGTCAGGTAGATGCCAGTATTGAAGCCGTACTGGAACAGCTTGGCTGGGGGCACGGCAAATTCTGGAGCAAAAGTCTTCCGAACTATTTTAAGAATCCAAAGCCTTTGCAGTTACTAGTTCCTCCAGCTGTTTCGTGTTAGCATGTGGAATTAATTGGATTTTCTAATGACTAACGTCAGTGATGCTGCGGATCCCCACAGAGGTCAAGATGGACAATGCATTCAGTATGTCTGACTGAAGATTGTTGCAAATGTTTCAGCTTGATGTTTAAGACTGACATGCTTGAATTTCCCATTACTGAGAACGAGGACATTTGTGGAGTTTCCTGTACCAATGAGTTGTTTAATTGTCCATTTTCATTCACATCTAGACGTGGCAGGGCTGCAGAGTTTAAATCTGATTCATTGTCTGTGGAAGTGCTTGGCTCTGTCTATCACTTGTTGCTTATCCTGTTTGGCAAACTGCTTTGTAGCTTCATCGGGTTAACATCTCATTTTAGGTTTGCCTGATGCTGCTCCAGGCATGCCCGTCTGCACTCTTCATTGAACCAGGGTCAGTCCCTCAGCTTGATGGTAATGGTACAGCAAGGGATATGGTGAGCTGTGAAGTCAGAGATTACGTTGGCAAAAGATTCTGTTGTTGCTAATGGCCCACAGCATCTTCTGGATACATAGTTCTGAATTACTAGATCTGTTTGAAGTCTATCCCGTTTTGAAGTTAAAAATCACACAACACCAGGTTATAGTCCAACAGGTTTAATTGGAAGCACTAGCTTTCGGAGCATCGCTCCTTCATCACTATGACCTGATGAACCTGTTGGACTATAACCTGGTGTTGTGTGATTTTTAACTTTGTACACCCAGTCCAACACTGGCATCTCCAAATCATATCCCGTTTTGCATAGTGATAATGTCACATAACATGATAGTAGGTTTTCTCAGTGTGAAGACAGGGCTTAGTCCGTGGCTAGTGAAACCACACTTGATCGTAGATTATAGTTTTGCTGTTTGGTTACAGTTATGGTCAGGCACTGAACAAATTTACTACCAATGTATTTTTAACAAAAGAGCATCAATGTTTATTATACAGAAGGAAAAGAAGTCAAGCTACATGACAATTTTGAAAGATCTTACCGTAAACAGTATAAAAAGAAAATTCTACCGTTTTCCCAGGCAATATCCTTTACAGGCACTCGATCCCAGTGAAATATCACTTTACCAGTGTTGTAAAATTTCTTATTCAACTGACACCATTACAAACTTTTCCTCATAATGATTTTCTACGCATACACCAGATGCGATTCTCTCCCTTCTAAAGGAACAACAATATTGTTATAACACTGTCTTTCCCACTGAACCTTAATAGGAGATTTTTACTAACTCTTTTCCTTGCACTGCTAAAAAAAATTAAATGCTTCATTTCAGCATGAAGACTCCCACAAACTCACTGACCTCCTCTTTTATATAAACCCTTTCTTCTGAATTCATACTGCTCATGTCAAAACCATCTTTCTTTTCCTGTCATAAAAAACAACATCAACATTGTGAGATTCTATGAGTTAAAACTCAACATCGTAAATTTTCAACAATTCACTCCCCCATGTGTTTTATTTGGCTTAAGTCTATTCTTAGATTGACTTCACAGTTCAAAAATGACTTTCGGACCATTTAAACATAAATGTAACCTTTACGGAACTAAAATCTAAAGTCCACTTATATGCTTCTCAAAAATTTGTTCTCTCTCGGGCAGCACGGTGTCTCAGTAGTTCATGCAGTGCTAGAGGCCAGGATTCAATACCAGCTTTTGGGCAACTGTTTGTGTGGAGTTTGTACATTCTCCCCGTGTCTGTGTGGGTTTTCTCTGGGTGCTCCGGTTTCCTCCCACAATCCAAAGATGCGCAGGTAAGAGTAGATTGGCCATGATAAATTGTCCCATAGTGCCCAGGGATGTGCAGGCTAGGGTGGGTTGGCCATGCTAAATTGTCCCATAGTGTCCAGGGATGAGCAGGTTAGGATGGATTGGCCATGCTAAATTGTCCCATAGTGTCCAGGGATGTGCAGGTTAGGGTGGGTTGGCCATGCTAAATTGTCCCATAGTGCCCAGGGATGTGCAGGTTATGGTGGATTGGCCATGGGAAATTATCCCATAGTGCCCAGGGATGTGCAGGTTAGGGTGGATTGGCCATGCTAAATTACCCATAGTGTCCTGGGATGTGTAAGTTAGGGTGGATTGGCCATGCTAAATTGTCCCATAGTGCCCAGGGATGTGCAGGTTAGGGTGGATTGGCCATGCTAAATTGTCCCATAGTGCCCAGGGATGTGCAGGTTAGGGTGGATTGTCCATGCTAAATTGTCCCATAGTGTCCAGGGATGTGTAGGTTAGGGTGGATTGGCCATGCTAAATTGTCCCATAGTGCCCAGGGATGTGCAGGTTAGGGTGGATTGGCCATGCTAAATTGTCCCACTGTGCCCAGGGATGTGCAGGTTAGGGTGGATTGGCCATGCTAAATTGTCCCATAGTGCCCAGGGATGTGTAGGTTAGGGTGGATTGGCCATGCTAAATTGTCCCATAGTGTCCAGGGATGTGCAGGTTAGGGTGGATTGGCCATGCTAAATTGTCCCATAGTGCCCAGGGATGTGTAGGTTAGGGTGGATTGGCCATGCTAAATTGTCCCACTGTGCCCAGGGATGTGCAGGTTAGGGTGGATTGGCCATGCTAAATTGTCCCATAGTGCCCAGGGATGTGTAGGTTAGGGTGGATTGGCCATGCTAAATTGTCCCATAGTGCCCAGGGATGTGTAGGTTAGCGTGGATTGGACGTGCTAAATTGTCCCATAGTGCCCAGGGATGTGCAGGTTAGGGTGGATTGGCCATGCTAAATTGTCCCATAGTGCCCAGGGATGTGTAGGTTAGGGCGGATTGGCCATGGGAAATTGTCCCATAATGCCCAGGGATGTGTAGGTTAGGGTGGATTGGCCATGCTAAATTGTCCCATAGTGCCCAGGGATGTGTAGGTTAGGGTGGATTGGCCATGCTAAATTGTCCCATAGTGCCCAGGGATGTGTAGGTTAGGGTGGATTGGCCATGCTAAATTGTCCCATAGTGCCCAGGGATGTGTAGGTTAGCGTGGATTGGCCGTGCTAAATTGTCCCATAGTGCCCAGGGATGTGCAGGTTAGGGTGGATTGGCCATGCTAAATTGTCCCACTGTGCCCAGGGATGTGCAGGTTAGGGTGGATTGGCCGTGCTAAATTGTCCCATAGTGCCCAGGGATGTGTAGGTTAGGGCGGATTGGCCATGGGAAATTGTCCCATAGTGTCTAGGGATGTGTAGGTTAGGGTGGATTGGCCGTGGGAAATTGTCCCATAGTGTCTAGGGATGTGTAGGTTAGGGTGGATTGGCCGTGGGAAATTGTCCCATAGTGCCCAGGGCTGTGCAGGTTAGGGTGGATTGGCCATGCTAAATTGTCCCATAGTGCCCAGGGATGTGCAGGTTAGGGTGGATTGGCCATGCTAAATTGTCCCATAGTGTCTAGGGATGTGTAGGTTAGGGTGGATTGGCCGTGGGAAATTGTCCCATAGTGCCCAGGGATGTGCAGGTTAGGGTGTATTGGCCATGCTAAATTGTCCCATAGTGCCCAGGGATGTGCAGGTTAGGGTGGATTGGCCATGCTAAATTGTCCCATAGTGTCTAGGGATGTGTAGGTTAGGGTGGATTGGCCGTGGGAAATTGTCCCATAGTGCCCAGGGCTGTGCAGGTTAGGGTGGATTGGCCATGCTAAATTGTCCCATAGTGCCCAGGGATGTGCAGGTTAGGGTGGATTGGCCATGCTAAATTGTCCCATAGTGTCTAGGGATGTGTAGGTTAGGGTGGATTGGCCGTGGGAAATTGTCCCATAGTGCCCAGGGATGTGCAGGTTAGGGTGTATTGGCCATGCTAAATTGTCCCATAGTGCCCAGGGATGTGCAGGTTAGGGTGGATTGGCCATGCTAAATTGTCCCATAGTGTCTAGGGATGTGTAGGTTAGGGTGGATTGGCCGTGGGAAATTGTCCCATAGTGCCCAGGGATGTGCAGGTTAGGGTGGATTGGCCATGCTAAATTGTCCCATAGTGTCCAGGGATGTGTAGGTTAGGGTGGATTGGCCATGCTAAATTGTCCCATAGTGCCCAGGGATGTGCAGGTTAGGGTGGATTGGCCATGCTAAATTGTCCCATAGTGCCCAGGGATGTGCAGGTTAGGGTGGATTGGCCATGCTAAATTGTCCCATAGTGCCCAGGGATGTGTAGGTTAGGGCGGATTGGCCATGGGAAATTGTCCCATAGTGCCCAGGGATGTGCAGGTTAGGGTGGATTGGCCATGCTAAATTGTCCCATAGTGCCCAGGGATGTGTAGGTTAGGGTGGATTGGCCATGCTAAATTGTCCCATAGTGCCCAGGGATGTGTAGGTTAGGGTGGATTGGCCATGCTAAATTGTCCCATAGTGCCCAGGGATGTGTAGGTTAGGGTGGATTGGCCATGGGAAATTGTCCCATAGTGCCCAGGGATGTGTAGGTTAGGGTGGATTGGCCATGCTAAATTGTCCCATAGTGTCCAGGGATGTGCAGGTTAGGGTGGATTGGCCATGCTAAATTGTCCCATAGTGCCCAGGGATGTGTAGGTTAGGGCGGATTGGCCATGGGAAATTGTCCCATAGTGCCCAGGGATGTGTAAGTTAGGGTGGATTGGCCATGCTAAATTGTCCCATAGTGTCCAGGGATGTGCAGGTTAGGGTGGATTGGCCATGCTAAATTGTCCCATAGTGTCCAGGGATGTGCAGGTTAGGGTGGATTGGCCATGCTAAATTGTCCCATAGTGCCCAGGGATGTGTAGGTTAGGGCGGATTGGCCATGGGAAATTGTCCCATAGTGCCCAGGGATATGCAGGTTAGGGTGGATTGGCCATGCTAAATTGTCCCATAGTGCCCAGGGATGTGCAGGTTAGGGTGGATTGGCCATGCTAAATTGTCCCATAGTGTCTAGGGATGTGTAGGTTAGGGTGGATTGGCCGTGGGAAATTGTCCCATAGTGCCCAGGGATGTGCAGGTTAGGGTGGATTGGCCATGCTAAATTGTCCCATAGTGCCCAGGGATGTGTAGGTTAGGGTGGATTGGCCATGCTAAATTGTCCCATAGTGCCCAGGGATGTGCAGGTTAGGGTGGATGAAATGGGAAATATGAGGCTACGGGGCTAGGGTGATGGGCTGGCCCTGGGTCTGGTTGGGATGCTCTTTGGAGGGTAGGTGCAAACCCAAGGGACTGAATGGCCTCTTTCCATACTGTAAGGATTCTATGATATTAATTTTAAGATGAGAATGATACCATGTACAGTAAAGCTTATACAGTATTCAAGATTTATTAATATGAACTTGGATTACATGAAAGACATTATGTTGATTTTGAGGTTCGGCCTCAATTGGATGATTGTGTCCAGTCCTGGCTGCCAACCTTTAGAAAGGATATGAAGGCATTGGAGTTAATGCACAAAAGATTCACAAGAATAGTTCCGGGGTGAGGAGTTTCAGTTGCATCGATACCTTGGGCACATTGGAGCTTTTATTTTAAAAAAGAGAAGGGTAAGGAGAGATTTGATCGAAGTATCGGAAACCACGAGGAGCCTGGGCAAATTATTTCCATTGGTAAAATGATTGAGGATAAGAGAAGCAAAAACAACATGAGGAAAAGCTATCTCATGCAGCAATTTGTTAGGGTCAGGAATGCACTGCCTTGAGATTCTGATCGAAGCAATTTCAGTCACGTCATTCACACTGTGCTGAATGGCTTCCTTTGCTCCAGCAATTCTGTGATTCTGTGAAGGCTGATTATTAAGAATGGGCATTCATTTTTCTTTCTCAGATTCATACGTTGAGAGGTCTTGCGAGTATGGGTTGCACTGTGGTGTATCCTTAAACACAGGTAACATAAAACAGAGTATCATTTGCTGCAAGACTGACCTGTGCAACAACCACACCATGCCAGGTAATACTATACTTCTGCATTGCAATGAGAATGGCCGTGTCGAGCGTTGGAGGGCTGTTGCATTTATCAGCTGGATGTAGGTTTACTCGCTGAGCTGGAAGGTTCATTTTCAGACGTTTTGTCACCATACTAGGTAACATCTTCAGTGGGCCTCCAGACGAAGCACTGTTGATGTTTCCTGCTTTCTATTTATATGTTTGGGTTTCTTTGGGTCATGCACGAGACCCACACGAGAATTCCTAGATGCATGGCATTCCAACCGGAACTCTATCAACAAACACATTGACTTGGACCCCATTTACCACCCCTGAGAAAAAGAACAGGAAATGACATCACCAAACCAAAGAAATCCAAACGCGTAAATAGAAAACAGGAAATGTCAGTAGTGCTTCATCGGGAGGCTCACTGAAGATGTTACCTAGTATGGTGACGAAATGTCTGAAAATGAACCTTTCAGCTCAGCGAACAAACCTACATCCAGAACCTCAGCCTGAGCTACAAATCTTCTCAAAACTCACTAGCACTTGTCAGCCTTGGCTCGGGGTAGCACTTTACCCTCTTGAGCCCCAACTCATGGCTTCAAGCCCCAGCACTCATTTCAGGTTAATATTTGCTGTGATGTACTTCGTAGGTGCTGATTTTGGAAAGTGACTTTTATCACAGGGTTGTGTTGGGCATAACAGACCACCACTGCTCTCTGAACACCCTACTCCTCACCAACACTCCACTGCCCAACCCCCAACTGCAACCAGGACTTTGAAAAAAAGTATTGAAGAGGGTGTCCTGGGGTGAATATTTGTCCCAAAGGAAAGAATATTTTAAAACTGAAGAACCAGGCCCATTGGCCCATGAAGCCTTCACCACTGGTCAGTACAATTACGGCTACTCTGATTGTAGTTTGATCTTTACTTGCTTGCCAATCCCTGAAGGTTGTTCATCCCGTGAGTCACTGAAAGTTAACATAGAGGTACTGCAACAAATGAAGAAGACACATGATGTATTGACCTTTATTACACAAGGCTTTGAATAATTGTCTTACTGAAATTATGTACAACCATTGTGTGTAGCCTTAGCGAGACCAAGGACCAGAAGCAGAATAAAGTCAGGACCATTTAGGTATAAGATGAGGAAAACACTGGACGCTCCAATGATTGGAATTCTCTGCCCAGAGAGTTCTGGAAGTTCGGTTCTCGATCATGTTCAAGATTGAGCTCGATGAATTTCTACGAGCCCAAGGATGTGAGGATGGTGTGGAAAAATGGAGTTAGAGGAGCAGGTCACCCATGATCCTGTTCAATGATGGATTGGACATGATGGGTCAATAGGCCTGCTCTTGCTCTTCATTCTCATGGTTAGATGTTGTCCAAACTGTCTTCACTGCAAAATATCCCTTCTGGAATGAAGTAATACCACTAGAACAGATTGTGACCCTGCTACCACACATTTTGGTTACCAACATCTTGGCACAACGTTCATCGCAGAGTTGCTGATTGGGAGAAATTCATTCATTTACAGAGAGGGCCACTTTGCTCCCACTGATTGTGAGTCAGAAATAAGAAAGGACTGCACTCAGAATCAGTACCGGGAGAGCATTAAAACATGTGAGGGTCAGTGCTGAGGGAGCGCCGTACTGTAGGAGGGTCAGTGCTGAGGGAGCGCCGCACTGTCAGAGGGTCAGTGCTGAGGGAGCGCCGCACTGTCAGAGGGTCAGTGCTGAGGGACCGCCGTACTGTCGGAGGGTCAGTGCTGAGGGAGCGCCGCACTGTCGGAGGGTCAGTGCTGAGGGAGTGCCGCACTGTTGGAGGGTCAGTGCTGAGGGAGTGGGCACTGTCGGAGGGTCAGTGCTGAGAGAGTGCCGCACTGTCGGAGGGTCAGTGCTGAGGGAGTGGGCACTGTTGGAGGGTCAGTGCTGAGGGAGTGGGCACTGTCGGAGGGTCAGTGCTGAGAGAGTGCTGCACTGTCGGAGGGTCAGTGCTGAGGGAGTGGGCACTGTTGGAGGGTCAGTGCTGAGGGAGTGGGCACTGTCGGAGGGTCAGTGCTGAGAGAGTGCAGCACTGTCGGGGGGTCAGTGCTGAGGGAGTACTGCACTGTCGGAGGGTCAGTGCTGAGGGAGTGGGCACTGTCGGAGGGTCAGTGCTGAGAGAGTGCCGCACTGTCGGGGGGTCAGTGCTGAGGAAACTGTATCCCATTGGGACTGAGTGCTGCATTATTGGATGGTCCGTACTGAGGGAGGGTCAGTGTTCAAGGATTGTTTCATCATTGGAGAGATATTAATGAGGGAGTGCTGTGCTGACAGTGTATCACTCTTGAAGTCCCACCGTACTGTTGAAGAGCCAGTACTGACGGTGCCCTGTACAGTCAGACTGTTGGACAGTCATTATAGAGGCTGTGTTGCACTGTTAGTGTGTTACTACTTAGGTCTGTTGTGTTTGCATTACAACTGTGACCACTCTTTGAAATATTGACTCTCTCTGACTTGTGCCGCTGGAAGAAGCTTTGGAATGTTCTGAGGTTGCAATAGTTGCTGTAGAGCTGTTAAATATTTCTTTTGATGTTGAATGGAACTGTGTAACTCAACATTGATACTGGACTGATTAATAACAGAGAGTAAAAACGGCATGGAATGCTATGGATGTACTGAAGCCAGTTGCAATCGTGATTTTGAGAAAATTGAATGCACTTCTAATCAGAACTTCTGTGCCACGGGTTACTTCAAAGGATCATTTGATCGTAAGTACTCTCCAAAACTCATTACTATTCACAAAATTTCCTTTTTTTTTCCAGCAAACTTGCAATTGCTTCAATACTGTTGTACAAGTTCACACTCTCCCAAGAATAATGCAAATATTCCCATTAAGCAACCCTCCCTATCTCTGTGTTCTCCTCCAGCCCATGCAACTTTCTCCATCTCTATAACTTCCGACCGGACTCATAACATTCCCTTTCTTTGGAACCTCCACCATATCCTAAAGTCCTGCCCATCTCTGTAATTCTCACCAGCCCCGAGAATGCTCCCTATCTCTGGAACATGTTGCTTCCCCAACCACCCTTTGTATTACCCAAGCCTACTCTGCTACCGCCTGTAGCCTCAAAAACCAACATAATGTCAAAGGACTGCTCTCTCATTAGAGAGAGAGAGAGAGAGACAGAGGACCTGAGGGTCCCAACGCCACGGATGAGGGAAGACATTGAAAGGGTGAATCCTTGATGGTAACCTCAGCCAATGCAGGAATTCCTCTTGGCCTCACTGAGCATCATAAATCAGGTGAGCAAACCAAGCCAGTCACCAGCCCCCACACCCCCTCCCTATCTCTGTAACCCCCCTCCAGCCCCTACACCCCCTCCCTATCTCTGTAACCCCCTCCAGCCCCTACACCCCCTCCCTATCTCTCTGACCTCAATTGTCATCTTTTTGTATAATATATAATGCTTACAGCCCCCTCCTGAAGCCTCTTCCACAGGAACAGCAGGAGGCCATTCAGCCCCTTGTACCTGTTACACGAACAAAAGAGGAGGCTATTCAGCCAGTTGAGCCTGACCTGCACCTGACCTTCACCTACCATTGCCTTCCTATAACTTAACCTCTTCACCCAACAAAATCTGTCCACCTCACCTTTGAACTTCTCAGTTGACGTCTGTCTCGGTGATGTTATCCGGGAGAAATACAGATTCTTCTGTCCCTTTGTGTGAAGAAACCTCCTTGTCTGCTCGGATTAATGTCTTCCTTATCCTTTCTCATTTTTAAGGGTTTTCCGTCATGCTTTTGGATCGAGTCCAAAATACGTCAGCAACACCATATCCAGGTATGTTATCTGAAGCTCACTGCTGCATTTTGTTTTCAATGACGGCCCTTCATCGTTTTGGTCGTGACCAAGTGTAGAATTTATTGATAGCCTTCACAGCAAGGCCTTGTCCTAATTTGCAGCCCTGACAGTCTGTTGATCTTTCAGACAATCAAAATGTTGAAGGCCGTTTCCCGTTTCGAGGCTGTGCGAGTTTGGAGGCTTGTGGGGTTCCCTTTTCGTCTATGGATGAGATCCATTGCTGCTGTGAGCAGTTGTGCAACAGGAGCGTCAGTCCACAGTACAACACGCTGCTCCTCCTGGTGACGGGACTCCTTCCTTCTCTCAGGATGCTCATGTAGCTGAAATCTGAGAGACTACAGCCTTCGGATGGACAAATGAAATCCAGACAGGACGGCCTGGTCTCAAAACCTATTTGAGGGATGTGAAGATTGAGGAAAGGGCTTACTCTTCCTCCTCCGTGTCTTTCAGGACCTCACTTCTTACCAAAGTGATTTCATTCCCAGTGTGGGGACGTTTAAACCAACATTTGTAATGGGTAGCCAACTTGCACACAGCAAGCTCCCAGGAATCTGCTGTCATTGAAGTTAGCTGAATATTTTCCACAGGACACTGGAGAGAACTGCATCCAATACTTGTTCCAAATCATGGGGCATTGGATTTTTTACATTCACGTGAGAGGCGGACAGTGCAGCAGTTCTTTGTTTCATGTGAAATAAAACATCTCCTAGAGTACATTGTTCCCTCAGTAATGACTCTGACAATGCTGCACCCCCCCCACCACTCAGTAACAATGGTCTGAGAGTGCAGCGGTCCCTCAGTCCTGTGCCTCCTACCACACAGCAGTCCCTCCATACTGACCCTGTGAAAGTATAGGTTCCCTCAGTACCAACCCTCTGACAGTCTGAAGACTCCAACTTCCAGCCCCTCTGACAGTGTAGTGCTCCCTTCTCCCTGACTGACAGTATCCCCTGATACTCATTCTCTCATTGTGCAAGATGGCTGACACTGGAAGTTGTAAGAGTTCCTCTACTTCAAAACAAAATCTAATTGCCTGTCAGGTGGTTGGTCATCCTGAGGATGGTTTAAGGTGCTTTCTGGCGGAATGTTTGGAGGTGCAGTGATGTGTTTCTGACCCATCGACCTCTTTCACTCTGCCTGTTCAAGAGAGTACGATAGAGGCAGCTTCTGCATTGGATGGTAGCCCTTGTAGCACTGCTGCAAGCTGGACTTTGACAAGACCTTCCTCACTGACCGTGTACCAGTCAATCCATTCAGCTCACTGTTCCACATGAGATTCCAGTTTGGTCAATCAGCTGGCATTAACCTTTTATCCAGAGGTTTTCCCTGAACATTGTTACAGGATTTCTCCAGGTTTCACCACACTTTGGTGGAATGATAACACACTTTGTATCATCTGGAGCAGCCATTGTTCTCTAACCTTTGAAACTGTATGTAGACTTGAACAATTCAAATGTGTATTAGGTGCTTTCTATACAACACTGGTAAGGATATTTTGGAAATGAAATGAATTATTTACTACTGGCTGTGCTGTCTCTTTCTCTCTCTCTCTCTCTCTCTCTCTCTCTCTCTCTCTCTCTCTCTCATGATATCACTCTCCCCCTCTCAGTGCTTGCTTTGGGAACAAATTGAAGCTGCCTTGAGATTTAACTCCTGCCTCAAGGTAAGTTCAGATCTGTGTTGGACTCTGTACGAACTTCTAAAGAGCATTGACAACATTCTCAAAAAGTAGTAACAATGTGAGGAAGGGATGGGCTGAAATGTTTTTGTATGGGATTAAGACGTGCACAGATATTGGCAGTTATTGCAAATGGGATGGAGCGTCCATGAATTCTTGCTGCATCTGTAACAGGGTCTTAGTGAGACTGGACTCCTCCTAGTGAAGTACCGAGTACAGTTTAATCACCTTACTTCAGAGAGGATGTACTTGCTTTAGAAGCAGCTTCTCCAGGCTCGTTCCTGACATGAGGGTTTTACCTTTTGGGGGGAGGTGGGACAGCTAGAACCGAGACCCATTGGGGTTGAAAGAAATATGATATAATCTTATTGAAATGTCGTGGATTCTTGAGGGGAGGAGCTTGGCAGGATAGATCCTGATTTCCTGCTAGGGAGACATGAAGTTCTCTCTTTCTTGGTTGAAAATTAATGGGTTAGGCTGCTCTTGTGGCCTTGAGCCACTGTCTCTTATGTTCAACAGGTGAGCTCTTGAGCAGGAGAGCTCACCAGAGCAGAAAAAAGACAGGGCAGTACTGCAATATGACCATCAGAGGGCAGCGAAACTCTACCTTCAGGAAGTGCAACTGGACATCAAGACAATTACAGGAGTACTGTGAAAAGTGGACAAAGTCATCATTCCCAGCACCCTCACAGGTGCAGAGGTATCTAGGTACCAAATCTTCGATATAAAGTAGAAAATGACAAAATAAGTTAAAAGTTCAATGTTACAATCCTTCTTAAGTGCTTGACTATGGGCCTGGATTTAGACCCTTCTACCCCGATGCAGAGACCAACACCAGCAAGAAGCAGTTGGCCAACCTTGAGTCCTTTTGCCACACTCTCCATTGCCATCTTGCCTCTACTGACCACGCCACTGCCATGATCGTTTGGCTGGACTGGCCTTGGCAATACAGCTGCCGCTGAGGCTGCAGAGTCGTGCATGGACCTCCAACTCAACTTCTATTGTCCTCTACCAGCAGGAACATACTCTCGCCTCCCTCCACCAGCTACCAGGGGCACAAACGTCCCCCTCGCTCCCCCATTGCCACCAGGAAAAAGCCTGCCTCAGATAGACCGGACACCTTGAAACAGTTGGAGCGTCAGATAGACCGGACACCTTGAAACAGTCCGAGCTTCCACAGAAGGTGGAAGGTTAGAAGTTATTAAAATAAAAAGCAGAGAAAGAAGAAAAATGAAAGCCGATGGAGCAGACGAGTTCCGGGCAGGAGTCTGTGCTGCCGCGTCATCAAAGTTTCTTTCTGTCAAGCTTTATTCTTCACTAGTGTCACCGGCAAGACTAGCATTTGTTGTCTTTGAACTGAGTGGCTGGCTTGGCCCTTTCAGCGCGCGGTTAAGAGGCAGCCACATTGACTGACTGTGGATCTGGATTCATATACAGACCAGATCGGGGAACGGTGGCAGATGTCCAGTTTGTCAACACCACCTAGGAAGGGCCAAGTTTTCTGAACAATCAGTGGATAGTTTTAGTGGTCACCGTGACTGTGAGACGATTGTGAAATTGCTGATTGTTCGTTCCAGCAGCCGGAATAGGAATCTATATGTTCAGTGCGTGGAGTACTCGTCCAATGACCGAATGACGAAGACACTCTCTTCCCCCCAGCCCGACCTCATCCCATCATCCTCATGAATTCTATTATCAATCCTCTCTTCCCTCTCTCCATGAGCCATTAAGGCCTCTTCTCTCTCTGGAATTGAGAGGAATGAGGAGAGATCGAATTGAGGTGTTCAAGATGATAAAAGGTGTGGGTCAAATAGATGTGGAGCGGATGCTTCCTCTTGTGGGGCATTCTGGGACGAGAGGTCATATCTCAGGGTAAGTGGGGGGGAGCAAATTTGGAACAGAATTGAGGAGACACTACTTCTCCCAAAGGGTTGTGAATCTGTGGAATTGTCTCCCCCAAAGTGCGGTGGATGCTGGGATGGTGAGTACATCTGAGGGGGAGTTAGGCAGATGTTTAATTGGTAATGGGTTGGAGGGATATGGAGAGAAGGCAGGAAAATGGGGGGTGAGGAGCATATCAGCCATGATCGAATGGCAGAGCAGACTCGATGGGCCGAATGGCCTAATTCTGCTCCTCTATCTGATTAACTTCACACTCCGGTTGTTAATAGTATAGAATCCTGACAGTGTGGAAACTGGCCATTCGGCCCAACAAGTCCACACCAACCCTCTGAAGAGTAACCCACCTAGACCCATTCCCTATTACTTCTACATTTACCCCCTGACTAAGGCACCTAACCTACACATACCTGAACACTCTGGACAATTTAGCACGTCAATTCACCCTAACCTGTGGGAGGAAATCCACACCGGGGAGAATGTGTGAACACTACACAGACAGTCGCCCAAGGCTGGAATCGAACCCTGGCACTGAGAGGCAACGGTGCTCACCACTGTTCCGCCTGATTGCCTCTGAATGTCCGCCACACTGTTAAAGCTCCTCAGATAGAGGGGTTTTGGTAGCGCAGGGACTGAGCTACGTTGCCCTCAATGATCACACGTGCTCTCCACCAGAGATCTCCCGTTATGCTGTCTGACTGAGCTAAACCCCAGCCCACTTTCGTGTCTTCATTGGCACAGTGATGTGTTTATGACCACATACCCAGTTCACTGTTAAAATCACCAGGGCGTCATCTTGCTCTTATCTGCTCAGCTTGAACCCAACTGGAAACTTACCCAAGTCTTCGTTCCCTCCTCTCTTCGCTTACTTGACACACTGTTGCCCAACCTCCTGTAAACATAAACCCGTTCAGTACTCTGCTAGCTATCTCCTAGCATTCACCAAGACTCGGTTCATTTCTGAGCTCACTAGCCCCACTCAAACTCACCTGAGCAAAGCCTCCGCATAAACGTTTTAAATATCTCCATAACAACCCCCACAACCTGTGTAGCCTCCTCCACTCCACCTTCTTGCCTCTGATAACTCGTCGATGCTCCGTTTTTGGGCTGTGCATTAGCATTCCTGATTCCCAGCCCTGACCACTGATAGTTCCGGCCTTATCTCTGGAATTTCCACCTACATCTCCCTGCTCCTCCTCCTTCTCCTCATTCTCACCCTCTGCCTTCAGAGACTTGAATGAGCTTTTGTTTGTTTGTTTGTCCCGTCATTACCCTGGCTAGTCTGCTGTCAAGTTTTGTTTGATAATTGCTCCCATTGGAGTGCTGCAGTGTTTTATTACATTCACAAGTGTTATATACACACTCAGTTCATTGTTGTTGTTAGCTCTCTTCCCCCCACCCCCACCCCGGGCTGTTTCAGATTCTCCCTCCACAGAGATTTCTCGACTTCTCTTCTTCAATATAATCTGGGTTCAAGTTTCCTCACTGTTTGTGGGTGGAGATTCCTGGCGATCAATGCAATTTGAGCCCCACCTAACCTCTGAATTCTGGTCAGGGTGTCATCCTGAAAGGAAAAGTTAGAAGTCACACAACACCAGGTTATAATCCAAGGCTCATTTGGAAGTACTAGCTTTTGGACTACTGTTCCTTCATCGCGTGAAATCACCTGCTGAAGGAACAGCACGCCAAAAGCTAGTGCTTCCAATTAAACCTGTTGGACTATAACCTGGTGTTGTGTGATTTCTAACTTTTTACACCCCAGTCCAACACCGGCATCTCCAAATCATGAAAGGACAAGGGCAGCAGATACAGAGGAACACCACCACCCCCTCCAGTTCCCCTCTGAGCCCTTTCCCATCCTAACTTGGAAATACATCGTCATTCCTTCAGTGCGGCTGGGTCAGAAAACCTGGAATTCCCTCCCTCAGGGGCATTGTGGGTCTACCCACAGCACATGGACTGCAGCGGCTCAAGAAGGCAGCTCACCCCCACCCTCTCAAGGGGGGGGGGGGGGCAACTAGGGACAGGGGGGCGGCAAATACTAGGCCCAGCCTTGTCGCATAACTGAATAAAAGAAAAATGGTGGAGGGGTTGATTCGTTCAGATGCTGGGCTCTGAGCACCATGCATGGAAGGTCTGGGCCTGAAGCTAACAATTTGAGTCAGATCTTTCAGAAGAGAAATTAGAATCGTTTCAAGACACATAGGCTGGGAAAAGACAGCAGTCTCCCCTTCAGCTGGCATTTGACGCTGAATCAATCATCGCAATTGACGAGATTGATAGAGTTTTGATAGCTGAACACGTTCAAATCCTGAAGCAGACTTGAGGGGCTGAAAGGCCTCCTACTGTTCTTATATTCCAGTTCCCCATGTTTTGTAAATGCCAAGGCTACGTAGCAGGTTGTGGTAACAGGATTCAGCCAACACAGCACTGGGAAGCAGATATTTAATTAGTTCTGAGAGCAAGTTAAGTGTTCAGTTTCCATTCCAATTGACTAAAGGAGTGAAGGATACCTGGCAGACATTATGTAACTTAACCAAACAGCGGCAGTGCCCCAGGTTTGATTCCAGCCTCCGGCAACTGTGTGGAGTTTCTCCCCGTGTCTGTGTGGGTTTCTTCCGGGTGCTCCAGTTTCCTCCCACAGTCCAAAGATGTGCAGGTCAGGGTGGATTGGCCATGATAAATTACCTATAGTGTTAGGTGCGTGAAATGGGTCTGGGTGGGTTACTCTTCGGAGGGTCGGTGTGGACTGGTTGGGCTGAAGGGACTGTTTCCACATTGTAGGGAATCTTAAAAAAAAGTCTAATCAAACAGAGAGCTGGAAAATTCAAGAGCATTCAACTGTTACTGAATGGAAATCTGACATAAATGAAACTTGAGGCTTTAGAAACCGAAAAGGCAGAACTACCGAAACTGAACAGACACTGTCGATGACGGTGGGGTCATGTAGAATGTAGATCAACATTAGTGAGATTACACATGGAGCAATGTGTTGTCTTTTCATCCCCCTTGCACAAGGAAGATTACGTTTGTAGATGGTCACACTGCAGAATTTCAGCCCGTTGCCTTATCACTGGTAGTCCAGAACTAGAGGGGCATAGGTTTAGGGTGAGAGGGGAAAGATATAAAAGAGACCTAAGGGGCAACTTTTTCATTCAGAGGGTGGTACGTGTTTGGCATGAGCTGCCAGAGGATGTGGTGGAGGCTGGTACAATTACAACATTTAAAAGGCATTTGGATGGGTATATGGATAGGACCAGCACCACTAATCCAGTATTTGGTTTTCAGCATCTGCAGTCATTGTTTTTACCATATGAATAGGAAGGGTTTGGAGGGATATGGGCCGGGTGCTGGCAGGTGGGACTAGATTGGGTTGGGATATCTGGTTGGCATGGACGGGTTGGACTGAAGGGTCTGTTTCCGTGCTGCACATCTCTATGACTCTGTGACCTGACTACACTGATCCCATATTCCAGGGAACTGTAAGCTGGTGCAATACAAGTGGAATATCCAAGTGCTGCTTTACTATATAGGACAAACAAGCAAACAAGTAGCAATCCGCATCCACGAACACCAACTAGCCACTAAACGCTGTCCATAGTGGCCATACATACAGATGACAAAGACTACAAATTCGACTGGCAACGATCATAGGACAGGCTAAACAGAGGACAGCTGGAGAATTTCCAGCAGCATGGCACACATCGATGGGCTTCATCAATAAACACACTGACCTATATTCAATATACCCACCACTACAATGAACTACCAGAACCAGCAACTGGAAGCTTCGGGATTGGAACCAAATAAGTTCCAGAGGATACAGCACTACCTCGCTTCACAGGAAGCTCCGAAGCACTGAAGATGTCACCTCGACGGGACGAAACATCTGCAAATCAACTTCCTAGCTCGGCGACTATATGGTATGCTGCCTTAATGTTAAGAGTTTATGACACAACCATCTTTTGAGACTCACCACCCTCTGACTTGGGGCGGGGGGGGAATAAAAAAATCTCCTCAGCACTCCACTCTGACTTTAATCTCTTTCCTTGAGTCTATGCCCCCTCCCTGGTTATAGATCTGTCTGCTCATGGAGAAAGTGCCTCTCACAATCTTATACACATCTGTCAGGTTCCCCTCTCAACCATCATTGCTTGAAGGACAGCTTATCTATGCTTTCATCAGATCGTCCAGCCCAGGCAGCATCCTGGTAAATCTCTGCACCTCCTTTCCTTAAAAAGGTGGTGAGCATAAGGCATGCAGTACTCCAGACCTAACCTCGCCAGTGTTTTATACAAAATCTCCCTTCTCTGTCTCAACTAATAAAGGCGAGTCACCCACTTTGTTCACCTGCCCTTCCACCTTCAATAATATACAGAAATGCACAGCAAGTTCCTGTGATTTCCAGTACTTTCCAGGGTTTAACCATTCATTGTGTCATCTCTTGCCTTGTTAAACTCTACCCAAGTGCATTAGCTCCCACTTTTCTGGGTTGAATTCCATTTGCCTCTGCTCTGCCCAGCAGGTGTGCTGAAATCCTCCTGCACTTTGACCTTCTCGATATATGCCACCCACCAGTTTGTGTGCCATCCACATGCCTCTTAATCATATCCCCCCCCCCCTACATTTATAGAGTCACAAGAGATGCACTGCACGGTATCAGACCCTTCAGCCCAACCGTTCATGTTGACCCAGATCTCCCAACCCAATCTAGTCCCACCTGCCAGCACCTGGCCCATATCCCTCCAAACCCTTCCTATTCATATACCCATCCAGATGCCTCTTAAATGTTGTGATTGTATCAGCCTGCACCACTTCCTCTGGCAGCTCATTCCATACACGTACCACCCTCTGCGTGTCCCTTATGTCCCCTTTATATCTTTTCCCTCTCACCCTAAACCTATGCCCCTCTAGTTCTGGACTCCCCGACCCCAGGGAAAAGACCTTGTTTATTTATCCTATCCATGCCCCTCATGATTTTATAAACCTCTATAAGGTCACCCCTCAGCCTCCAACGCTCCAGGGAAAACAGCCCCAGCCTGTTCAGCCTCTCCCTGTAGCTCCAAACCCTCTAACTCTGGCAACATCCTTGTAAATCTTTTCTGAGCCGTTTCAAGTTTCACAACATCCATTTGATTCCAGCTGATTAACATACTCCAGAAACAGCAAGGGGCCCCAGCACCGAGCCCTGCAATACCCTTGGAAACAATCTTCCAGTCCCCAGAAACACCTCTCTACCCTCACCCTCTGCTTCCTGCCTCTCGGCCAGTTTTGGATTGTATGTGCCGTTTCCCCTTGAATCCCCTGGATTCTCAACTCTCTTGTCCAGTCTGACATGGATTCCTCACCAAAAGCCCTGTTAACGTCCTGATGAACTGCATCACATGCATCACCCTCAACAACATTCTTGATAACCTTCTCGAGAAACTCAACAAAATTTGTCAAACGTGTCTGTCCCTCAACAAATTAATGAACACTTTGTACGGTCTGCACAACGAAAGGACGATGTGGGTATACATATCAGGATGGAGGACTGTGAAATATTAACATGGACAGAGAGAGACAGAGAGAGAGAGAAGGTACCAGAGTATCTTTCAATCCTTTAGTAGCCTGGATGACAGGCCTCATTAATTCGGGGTGGCATGGTGGCTCAGTGGTTAGCAGTGTTACCTCACGGCATCAGGGACCCAGGTTCGATTCCAAACATGGGCAACTGTCTGTGTGGAGTTTGCACATTCCTCCTGTGTCTGTGTGGGTTTGCTCCAACGGTCTGAAGATGTGTAAGTTAGGGTGGATTGGCCATGCTAAATTGTCCCATAGTGCCCAGGGATGTGCAGGTTAGGGTGGATTGGCCATGCTAAATTGTCCCATAGTGCCCAGGGATGTGCAGGTTAGGGTGGATTGGCCATGCTAAATTGTCCCATAGTGCCCAGGGATGTGCAGGTTAGGGTGGATTGGCCATGCTAAATTGTCCCATAGTGCCCAGGGATGTGCAGGTTAGGGTGGATTGGCCATGCTAAATTGTCCCATAGTGCCCAGGGATGTGTAGGTTAGGGTGGATTGGCCATGCTAAATTGTCCCATAGTGCCCAGGGATGTGTAGGTTAGGGTGGATTGGCCATGCTAAATTGTCCCATAGTGTCCCAGGGATGTGCAGGTTAGGGTGGATTGGCCATGCTAAATTGTCCCATAGTGCCCAGGGATGTGTAGGTTAGGGTGGATTGGCCATGCTAAATTGTCCCATAGTGCCCAGGGATGTGTAGGTTAGGGTGGATTGGCCATGCTAAATTGTCCCATAGTGCCCAGGGATGTGTAGGTTAGGGTGGATTGGCCATGCTAAATTGTCCCATAGTGCCCAGGGATGTGTAGGTTAGGGTGGATTGGCCATGCTAAATTGTCCCATAGTGCCCAGGGATGTGTAGGTTAGGGTGGATTGGCCATGCTAAATTGTCCCATAGTGCCCAGGGATGTGTAGGTTATGGTGGATTGGCCATGCTAAATTGTCCCATAGTGCCCAGGGATGTGCAGGTTAGGGTGGATTGGCCATGCTAAATTGTCCCATAGTGCCCAGGGATGTGCAGGTTAGGGTGGATTGACCATGCTAAATTGTCCCATAGTGCCCAGGGATGTGTAGGTTAGGGTGGATTGGCCATGCTAAATTGTCCCATAGTGCCCAGGGATGTGTAGGTTAGGATGGATTGGCCATGCTAAATTGTCCCCTCGTGTCCAGGGATGTGCAGGTTAGGGTGGATTGGCCATGCTAAATTGTCCCATAGTGCCCACGGATGTGCAGGTTAGGGTGGGTTGGCCATGCTAAATTGTCCCATAGTGTCCCAGGATGTGTAGGTTAGGGTGGATTGGCCATGCTAAATTGTCCCATAGTGCCCAGGGATGTGTAGGTTAGGGTGGATTGGCCATGCTAAATTGTCCCATAGTGTCCCGGGATGTGCAGGTTAGGGTGGGTTGGCCATGGGAAATTGTCCCATAGTGCCCAGGGATGTGCAGGTTAGGGTGGATTGGCCATGGGAAATTGTCCCATAGTGCCCAGGGATGTGCAGGTTAGGGTGGATTGGCCATGCTAAATTGTCCCATAGTGTTCGGTGCATTAGTCAGGGATAAATGCAGGGGGGAGTAGGTTACTCTTTGGAGGGTCAGTGTGGATTACTTGTGCCAGATGGTTGTGACCAATCTGCCCCTGATTAATCCACACTGCCCAAGTGTAGATCGATGCTGTCCCTTCGATGTTTTTCCAGTAACTTTCCCCTCAGCGAGGTTAGACACCGGCCTGTTATTTCCTAGTTAACCCCTTCCGTGCTTTTTACTTAACAACAGTGACGCTTTGACCAGAATGGAATTGAAGATTACTGCCAGGGCTCCCGATACCTCCTCTCTCGACAGCCTGGGCGACCTCTCCTCCAGGTCTATGGATCTAACCCTGCTAAACCCTCTGGTACCTTCTCGCTCTCCCTGTCCGTGTTAATTTCTTGCAATATTTCACAGTCCTCCGTCCTGATGTATGTACTTACATTGTCCTTTGTTGTGAAGACCGTACAAAGCTTTCATTAATTCACCGCCTGCACCTCCTGGGTGCACACACAGATTCGGCTGAAGTGGGTACTGCAGATGCTGGAGATTAGAGTCAAGATTAGAGTGGTGCTGGAAAAGCACAGCAGGGTCAGGAAGCATCCGAGGAGCAGGAAAATCGACATTTCGGGCAAAAGCCCTTTATCAGGCACACACAGATTACCCCAATGGTTCCTTTCCTCATTCCTCTTGTGCTCTCTCTATATTCAAAGAACCTCTTTGAGTTTTCCTTTATCCTACTCAGCAATTTTTTCTGAAGCCCTCACTATCATCCAAGAATCCCCTCTTCCACTTTACATACTCCCCTTGGACTACACCGTATTGAGCGCTCGGTATTTGCCATAAGCTTCTTTCGATCCTAACCTTTATGTCCCAAGGTGACCTGTTTTCTCTTGAACCTACTCGAGAGTGTGGTGCTGGAAAAGCACAGCAGGCCAGGCAGCATCCGAGGAGCAGGAGAATCAACGTTTCGGGCATAAGCCCTTCGTCAGGAATGAGGCTGGTGAGCCAAGAAGGTGGCGAGATAAAGAGTCCTCACTCTCTCTAGAATCTGGACAGCTAAAGGGTGATCTGGTCGAACTCTTCAAGACACTAACAAAGAAAGACAGGGTAGGTCAAGATCAACTATTTCCACTGGTTGGAGGTTCAAAACATGGGGTCCATAAAATAAGGGAGATTGACATTTCGGGCAAAAGCCCTTAGTCAGGAATGAGGCTAGTGAGCCAGGAGGGTGGAGAGATAAAGTAATTCCTGATGAAGGGCTTTTGCCCGAAACGTTGATTTTCCTGCTCCTCGGATGCTTCCTGAACCCTGCTGTGCTTTTCCAGCCCCACTGTAATCTTGACTCTAATCTCCAGCATCTGCAGTACCCACCTCTGCCTCCACAAAATTGGGCCAGACTGTCTGGGAGAGACATTAGTGAGGCACTGTTACACAAAGGGTGGGAATTGTTTGGAATTCTCTTCCACAAATGACAGCGGATGCTGGATCAGTTGCTAATTTCAAATTGGAGATGCATCGTTTTTTTCGTTAAGCAAAGAAATAAAGGGATGTGGGTCAGCCATGATCTTGTAGAATGGCGCAACAGGCTGAAGGGGGCTATTTGTGTTCTGATGTTCCTGTGTTCGCACTGTGTTCGCACTCTTTCTCTTTACATGACCAGGCTTACTGTTGTTAAAAAAAAAATCACACAACACCTGGTTATAGTCCAACAGGTTTAATTGGAAGCACTAGCTTTCAGAGCACTGCTCCTTCATCAGGAGGTTGCAGAGTTAGGGTTAGAAGGAGTGACTCTCCGAAAGCTAGTGCTTCCAATTAAACCTGTTGGACTATAACCTGGTGTTGTGGGATTTTTAACTTTGTACACCCCAGTCCAACACCGGCATCTCCAAATCAGACTGCCTGTTGCTACTTCCTCCTCGATTGCTTCCCACTGCTCTGGCACAGTTGGGTGAAGTCACATCTTACCTTGGCAGAGGGGTGGGGAGTGGAATAGAAATTCAAGGAGCCGATTCCTCGAATGAGAGAGAGAGAGAGAGAGAGAGAGAGAGACTCACGGAAAGGATATTATGAACCTGGAGAGGGTTCAGGAGAGATTTACCACAGTGTGGAAGGTTTGAGTTAGAAAGGAAGACTGGAAGATTTTTCACTGGAGCATAAGAGAACGTGGAACATAGAACAATACAGCGCAGTACAGGCCCTTCGGCCCTCGATGTTGCGCCGATCCAAGCCCACCTAACCTACACTAGCCCACTATCCTCCATATGCCTATCCAATGCCCGTTTAAATACCCATAAAGAGGGAGAGTCCACCACTGCTACTGGCAGGGCATTCCATGAACTCACGACTCGCTGAGTGAAGAACCTACCCCTAACATCTGTCCTATACCTACCACCCCTAACTTTCAGAGGTTGAGAGGTGACCTTATAGAGGTTTATAAATTAATGCACACACATATCAGCTTAGGGGGTGAATTTGTTTCTACAGAATTACATTTTATTTCACTCAAAAACTGCATGAATCCATGTAAAACTCTGAAACTATCCAGAGGGTTTGTCAGTCTGACATAGCAGTGGGACACAGACAGACTTCACACCTATTGTCAGAAAATGATTTGGAGATGCCGGGGTTGGACTGGGGTGGACAAAGTTAAAAAATCACACACCACCAGGTTATAGTCCAACAGGTTTAATTGGAAGCACCAGCTTTTGGAGTGCTGCTCCTAACTTCCGTACCCATATGGAGGGACTCAACCGGGACCTTGGGTTCATGTTACACTACAGGTGACCACTATTGCACTATGTAGACACATAGACACTCCTACACACACATACACAGGCACTCATATATATATATATATATATATATATATATACACACACACACAACTCCTACAGACACACACACTCACACACATGTACACTCTCTCACAGACACTTACAAACCCCCACCCCAGACACACACATGCTCCTACAGACACACACACACACACACACACGTACACTCTCGCTCACAGACAGTTACAAACCCCCACCCCAGACACACACACACGTACACTGTCTCTCACAGACAGTTACAAACCCCCACCCCAGACACACACGCTCCTACACACACACACACACACACACACATACACTCTCTCACAGACAGTTACAAACCCCCACCCCAGACACACACGCTCCTACAGACACACACGTACACTCTCTCTCACAGACAGTTAAAAACCCCCACCCCAGACACACACACGCTCCTACAGACACACACACACACACACTCCTACAGACACACACACACACACACATACACTCTCTCACAGACACTTACAAACCCCCACCCCAGACACACACACACTCCTACAGACACACACACACACGTACACTCTCTCTCACAGACAGTTACAAACCCCCACCCCAGACACACACGCTCCTACAGACACACACGTACACTCTCTCTCACAGACAGTTACAAACCCCCACCCCAGACACACACACACACAAACCCACTTGCACATACACATATACTTTTGTGGGGTGAATTTGTACTTGCAGAGTTACACTGCATGAATCCATGTAAGACTCTGTTAACTCATTTTTTTAGATTAGAATCAGTCTAAACATTATGGCACAGACAACAGCACACAGGGGGCTAACACCTTCAATTCGTTATCGGGGCTGACACCAATTGTTAAAGTTAACCTGAGAATGTAACTTTTAAACTAAGTTTTGTGATTTACCTATGAAAGAAGTGAGACTAAGATGGTCATTCTAACAGATGAGAGACTTAACAAACAATCAAGGTGTCTTTCAATGTATAATTTCAGTTACATCACACTGTAAACGTTTACTACAAATTCTGTGTCTCACACTCTTATACTCCACAATCACCTGATGAAGGAGCAGTGCTCAGAAAGTTAGTGCTTCCAAATAAACCTGTTGGACTATAACCTGGTGTTGTGTGATTTTTAACTAAGCTAATAATGGGTATAGATAGGGTTAATGGTAGTTGTCCTTTCCCTCGTGTGGGTGATTTCAAGACTAGGGGAGGAATAGTTCTAAGGGCAGAGGAGTGAGATTTAAAAAAAGACATGAGGCAAACTTTTTACCCAGAGGGTGGTTCGAGTGTGGAATGAGCTTCCTGAGGGAGTGGGGGGTGTGGGGACAGTTACAACGTTTAAAAAACATTTGGATAAGGACATGGACAGGAAAGGGTTGGAGGGAGATGGGTCAGGAGTAGGGCAGGTGTGGGACTAGTTTAATTTGGGGGTATGGACTGGTTGGGCCAAAGGGTCTGTTTCTGTGCTGTAGGACTATGTGTCCAATGGGGAGAGAATGGTCAAAAAAGAGGCATCTAATTGAAACATAAAACCCTTTGAGGGTTTGAAAGGATCGATAAGGTGAGGATTCTCCCCTGAGTCGGAGAACCCGCAATGAGGCAGTCACAAATTTCAGAGGAGAGTGGGATGGGGGGGGGGGCGGGGGGGAGGGGGGGCAGCTGCCCCTTTTTGTGCATGTAGGACTTTGCTGTGCACACGCGGGGCTGACTTGCATTTCCTACACACCGACTGTGTGTGTGAGAGAGAGAGAGAGAGAGAGGCCAGATGCGGTTCATCGATTGCAAAGACCACTGAGTCGTGTCGTAAACAGGCGTCTCGTGCCTGTTGCTGGCGTGAAGGCTCATGGAGCTGGGCTGTGACTCGAAAAGGCGAGGGGAGGACATTTTGGATCACTTCCCAAAGAGGAAGAAAGGGTCGGGGACAAAGGCCAAGGCTGTCAAGAGGGCAAGGAAGGGGCAGGACTGACGGAGAGTCCCCACAAACCCTCGTCCTGTACAATAAACACTCCACAAAATGGAGGGGACAGTGTAGAGGGACCTTTACTCTGTATCTAACCCCTGTCCCTGTCCTGGGAGTGTATGATGGGGGACAGTGTAGAGGGAGCTTTACTCTGTATCTAACCCCGTGCTGTCCCTGTCCCTGGGAGTGTTTGATGGGGGACAGTGTAGAGGGAGCTTTACTCTGTATCTAACCCCGTGCTGTCCCTGTCCTGGGAGTGTTTGATGAGGAACAGTGTAGAGGGAGCTTTACTCTGTATCTAACCCTGTGCTGTCCCTGTCCTGGGAGTATTTGATGGGGGACAGTGTAGAGGGAGCTTTACTCTGTATCTAACCCCGTGCTGTCCCTGTCCTGGGAGTGTTTGATGGGGGACAGTGTAGAGAGATCTTTACTCTGTATCTAACCCCGTGCTGTCCCTGTCCCTGGGAGGGTTTGATGGGGGGACAGTGTAGAGGGAGCTTTACTCTGTATCTAACCCCGTGCTGTCCCTGTCCTGGGAGTGTTTGATGGGGCACAGTGTAGAGGGAGCTTTACTCTGTATCTAACCCCGTGCTGTCCCTGTCCTGGGAGTGTTTGATGGGGGGACAGTTCATGTGTGATTTCTGGCCATTTGTGGGTTTTGTGAAAACTGCAATAATGGAACAGGCTCCAGGGCCATTGGGTGGAGGTGACTGTAGAACAGTGGGTAATAAACACAGCGAAGAGGAGGTGGGGGAAGTTTGGTTATTCAGAGAATGTCTCACCAGTGACTCCATGGTAATTCCGCCAAACTCCTGAGATTCAATAAAAAGAGGAAGTTTGAAAATTTCGTTTTTATTCGCAGCACTGCTCCTCAGAACAAGGAAGCCACATCATCAAGGCCACCTGCACTTCGAGTCGTTCCCTTGACCCTCCAACAGGGAACTGTTACTAACTGTGTCCAAACCCTCCCAGGACAGGGACAGCACCGGGTTAGATACAGAGTAAAACTCCCTCTACACTCTCCCCCCATCAAACACTCCCAGGACAGGGACAGCACGGGGTTAGATACAGAGTAAAACTCCCTCTACACTGTCCCCCATCAAACACTCCCAGGACAGGGACAGCACAGGGTTAGATACAGAGTAAAACTCCTTCTACACTCTCCCCCCATCAAACACTCCCAGGACAGGGACAGCACCGGGTTAGATACAGAGTAAAGCTCTCTCTACACTGTCCCCCCATCAAACACTCCCAGGACAGGGACAGCACGGGGTTAGATACAGAGTAAAACTCCTTCTACACTCTCCCCCCATCAAACACTCCCAGGACAGGGACAGCACAGGGTTAGATACAGAGTAAAACTCCTTCTACACTCTCCCCCCATCAAACACTCCCAGGACAGGGACAGCACCGGGTTAGATACAGAGTAAAGCTCTCTCTACACTGTCCCCCCATCAAACACTCCCAGGACAGGGACAGCACGGGGTTAGATACAGAGTAAAACTCCCTCTACACTGTCCCCCATCAAACACTCCCAGGACAGGGACAGCACAGGGTTAGATACAGAGTAAAACTCCTTCTACACTCTCCCCCCATCAAACACTCCCAGGACAGGGACAGCACCGGGTTAGATACAGAGTAAAGCTCTCTCTACACTGTCCCCCCATCAAACACTCCCAGGACAGGGACAGCACGGGGTTAGATACAGAGTAAAACTCCTTCTACACTCTCCCCCCATCAAACACTCCCAGGACAGGGACAGCACAGGGTTAGATACAGAGTAAAACTCCTTCTACACTCTCCCCCCATCAAACACTCCCAGGACAGGGACAGCACCGGGTTAGATACAGAGTAAAGCTCTCTCTACACTGTCCCCCCATCAAACACTCCCAGGACAGGGACAGCACGGGGTTAGATACAGAGTAAAGCTCTCTCTACACTGTCCCCCCATCAAACACTCCCAGGACAGGGACAGCACGGGGTTAGATACAGAGTAAAACTCCCTCTACACTGTCCCCCCATCAAACCCTCCCAGGACAGGGACAGCACCGGGTTAGATACAGAGTAAAGCTCCCTCTACACTGTCCCCCATCAAACATTCCCAGGACAGGGACAGCACGGGGTTAGATACAGAGTAAAGCTCCCTCTACACTGTCCCCCATCAAACACTCCCAGGACAGGGACAGCACAGGGTTAGATACAGAGTAAAGCTCTCTCTACACTGTCCCCCATCAAACACTCCCAGGACAGGGACAGCACGGGGTTAGATACAGAGTAAAGCTCCCTCTACACTGTCCCCCATCAAACACTCCCCGGACAGGGACATCACTGGGTTAGATACAGAGTAAAGCTCCCTCTACACTGTCCCCCATCAAACACTCCCAGGACAGGGACAGCACGGGGTTAGATACAGAGTAAAGCTCCCTCTACACTGTCCCCCATCAAACACTCCCAGGACAGGGACATCACTGGGTTAGATACAGAGTAAAGCTCCCTCTACACTGTCCCCCATCAAACACTCCCAGGACAGGGACAGCACGGGGTTAGATACAGAGTAAAGCTCCCTCTACACTGTCCCCCATCAAACACTCCCAGGACAGGGACATAATGGGATCTGCATCAACAACAGGAGGGCCACTCTGAACAATAACAGTATGGGGGAACAATCCGGGGTATTCTGTTCGATAGTGGTTTGTGGGAAGTTTTCACAGCCTTGGATCGGATTTGCGATGAGGTCAGGATCTACCATTCAGCCCATTCCCAGCTCCTGTCCCATTATTACTGAGCTTTTTTAAAAAAGATTAGATTCCCTACAGTGTGGGAACAGGCCCTTCGGCCCACCAAGTCCACACCGACCCTCCAAAGAGTAACCCATCCAGACCCATTCCCTTACTCATATTTACCCCTGACTAATGCACCTTACACATGAGGGATTTTCCCATGGCCAATCCACCCTAACCTGCACATCCCTGGGCACTATGGGACAATTTAGCATGGCCAATCCACCCTAACCTGCACATCCCTGGGCACTATGGGACAATTTCCCATGGCCAATCCACCCTAACCTACACATCCCTGGGCACTATGGGACAATTTAGCATGGCCAATCCACCCTAACCTACACATCCCTGGGCACTATGGGACAATTTCCCATGGCCAATCCACCCTAACCTACACATCCCTGGGCACTATGGGACAATTTAGCATGACCAATCCACCCTAACCTGCACATCCCTGGGCACTATGGGACAATTTAGCATGGCCAATCCACCCTAACCTGCACATCCCTGGACTGTGGGAGGTTGCACGGGGAGAACGTGCAAACCCCACACAGACAGTCGCCCGAGGCTGGAATCGAACCTGGGTCCCTGGGGCTGTGAGGCCGCAGTGCTAACCATTGAGCTGCTGTGCTGCGCCTCTGGCGAGGAAAGGAATGATTTAGTCAGAGCTCTGGACCTCCTCACGATCTGTGAGACATCATCAGACAACAGGTGAAATATAATCATTTATTATCGACAATACAGAGTATATATTTGTGCTGTACAACACGATAAGCTACATTCTGTAGCAATCTTTCACCATTCACAGAATTTTACAACACAGGTGCAGGCCCTTCAGCCCATTTTCCCTGTACTCACTCTTTTAAAGAGTTAATTCTGACTTGCCTTCCAGCTGCCTCTTGCCTCCTCATGGCTCCTGCCAGTTTACCCCCTTTCCCACCCTCTCCCCGCTCCCCACCCCCCGACCCATTTGAAAGTTCCTGTTGGATCTCCTCCCTTCCTAGGCCGCACCACGTTCCAGCCCTACAACGAAACGCTGCATCAGAACACCAGCACTCCTCCCCCTCCCAACCTTCCTCTGAATCTGGTCTCGATTCTCTCTGGTCTGTCTCGTTGCCCCCCCCCTCCCCACCCCGGTGAGTGACCCTCCCGCGCCTGGGAGTGCGACTCCCTCGCCGAAACCCACCCCCCGCCCCCAGGGATTCCGAACGCCAACCCCCCCCCCCCCCCCCCCCCCCCCCAACCTTCAATCTCCCCCTGCTCGGAGGGAAACATGACTGACTGACTGACCCCCTTCCATCGCTCCTGTACCTCCCTCTCTTGTTGGCTTGTTGACCTCCTCCCAATAGTGTTTTGGTGGGAGGTGAGGGGGCTCCAGAATTGGATGCTGGGAAAGGGAAAATATCTCCATCGTCACCTCACTTCCAGCCCTCTTGCTCTCCCCCCCCCCCCCCCCCCCCCCCCACCACCCCCTCCATCCCCCCAATCGTCCATTCCATTCTAGGGGAACCAGGTGGCAAGTGCTATTCAACTGCAGGCAGCGTCACACTCAGACCGAGTGAGTGTTTCTGGTCTGATTAACAGACTGCAAGGCCAGCCCCACCCCCTCCCTGGCTGGAATTACCCCTTGCTCGTTGTGGGGGGGGGGGGGGTGGGAGGGCGAGGGGCGTCTACACGGGTTCACTTGCAGTCACCCCCACCCTCCTTCCTCCACCACCACCCCCCCCCTCCTCCCCCGGCACCCCCACCAACACACCTTCCCAACCCACCGCCAGCCGACACTCAGCTCCCTCCAGGGATGGGGCTGTGGGATCCTCCTGTGCTCTAGGCTTAACAGGGAAGGGGTGGGGGCATTGTGGGATGGTGGAGGACTGGGTCAGTGCCTGTCCTCTGTGTTCCTGTCTGGCTTCCCCCTTGTTCTGACACCAAACTCTCCATCCTACAGACAGCAGATCACCACAACCGCCAACGTCACACAGAATCGTGTTGTATGTCGATCTTCTCTGTATCTGTAACATAGGGAGACCGAGGTTACAATGGACGACGTAAATGTGACGGTCCAGAAGATGTAGCAATGCCTCTCCTTCCTCAGGAGACTCAGGCCTGCCCATAAGGGCCCTCACCGACTGCTACAGATGTCCCACTGAGAGGGTACTGTCCGGGGGAGGTGGGGGGTTGGGGGTGGGGGAGGTGTCATTACGGCCTGGTGTGGAAACTGCTCTGCCCAGGGACCGTGAGACACTACAGAAGGTGGTGTGCACACCCCAGACCATCGCGGAAACCAGCCTCCCATCCGTGGATTCTGTTCACACGGCCCACTGCCGCGGGAAGCCCCTGCCAACATCATCTCCCCACCACGGTAATCTCCCCCCCCCCACCGTCAGGCAGAAGATACAGAAACCTGAACACACGCACCAACGGGTTCAGGGACAGCAACCTCCTGGCTGTTATCAGACTGGTCAATGGAACTCTCTAACTTCAAATCGTGCTGATCTCGTTCACAGTGATCTCACTGTGTACACGCCCCTGGGCAATGTTACCTATGTGGCCTCTGTCTAAGTCTCTCTCTAATACTCGTCGTCATTCACTTCAGGCCATTCGGCCCACGATGGCTGATTCCTAGCTACGCTCGCCCCATTTCCCAGCCCTTCCCCTACAGACCCGGAGACGATGCAAGCGAGTACCAAAAAACAAGAAGCAAACTGCTGAAATGTTCAGAGAGTTTCTGATTCAAGTAGATTTTTTTTTCCAGACAGTGACCACCGAAAGCGTTTCTACAGAGGTGCTGGAAAATGGCAGCAGGTCAGGCAGCACCTCCGAGGAGCAGGAGAATTGACATTTCGGGCAAAAAGGCCTTCATCAGGACCTGAAATGTCGATTTTCCCGCTCCTCAGAAGCTGCCTGACCTGCCGTGATTTTTGAGCACCACACTTTTTCGACTCTTACGCTCGATTCTGGTCTGGTTTCCTCCGAGACAGCTCTCAGAGTGAGCAGGACCTCTGACACTCTCGTTTTCCTTGTCAGACAGATTACCAGCCGAATGGGTGTACATTGGGAGAGGGGAGTCTGCAGAGGGACCTGGGTGCACCAGTCGCTGAAGGTAGGCGTGCAGGGGCAGCAGGCGCTAAAGCAGGGAAACGGTTTGTTGGCCTTCACCGTGAGAGGTTTCGAGTCCAGCAGCAGGGGGTGTGTTGTTGCAGTTATACAGGGCCTTGGGGAGGCCCCACCGAGAGTATCGTGGGCAGGTTGGGTCTCCTTTTCTGAGGAAGGATACCCTTGCTCCCGAGGGAGTGCAGCGAGGGTTTACCCAGGATGGTTCCGGGGATGACGGGACTGATGTACGGAGAGAGACTGACCAGGTTAGGATTGTTTTCACTGGAGTTCAGACGGGTGAGGAGGGGGGGGGACGAGGGGATCTCATAGAGGCTTATAAAATGCTAACAGGACGGGACAGGGTAGATGGAGGGAGGAGGGTCCTGATGGTGGGTGGGTCCAGATCCGGGGGTGGGGGGGGTCATAGTCTGAGGGTTCGGGGTGGGCCATTTAGGACAGAGATGAGGAGACATTTCTTCACCCAGAGAGTGGGGAGCCTGTGGGATTCATTCCCACAGGAAGGAGCTGATCAAAACAGTGAATACGTTCAAGAGGCGACTAGATACAGCACGTGGGGGCGAGTGGGGTCAAAGGTTACAGGGAGAAAGCAGGATGAGGCTGTTGGGGTTGGAGGGTCAGCCATGATGGTGATGGATGGGGCCGAATGGCCTCCTCCTGCTCTGATCCTCGATGTTTCCCTGTTTCTACATCGATAGATCTTTCTGATTTCACAATTCCATCCACACAGTTTGCAATAGTCCCAATCCGTGCGACACTGCGCTAAAGGTCTAATCCAGGATTTCCTGTCAAATTCCCCAGACACAGGGCAAACCCGAAACCGTCTCCATGCGTGACTTACCGTGGGACAAGGCCTCCAGGAGACTGGGGTCGGGAGCGACATCGGAATTTCCAGCCACTGCAAACAACAAGAGACACACATCCACGTCAGACTTCAAATCAAATACACGTCCGATCGTCACCTCAGTACGAGAGCAGGTCAGAGGCTGGGAATCCTGCAGTGAGTAACTCCCCTCCTGACTCCCCCCCCACCAAGCCTGTCCCACCATCGACAAGGCCCAAGGCAGGAGGGTGAGGGAATACTCCCCACTTGCCCCTGGATGGGGGCAGCTCCAACAACACTCAGGAAGCTCGACACCATCCAGGGACAAAGCAGCCCCCCGCTGGATTGGCCCCACACCCACAAGCATCCCCTCCCTCCCCCCACCGACGCTCAGTAACAGCAGTGTGTACCATCCCCTCCCTCCCCCCACCGACCCTCAGTAACAGCAGTGTGTACCATCCCCTCCCTCCCCCACCGACCCTCAGTAACAGCAGTGTGTACCATCCCCTCCCTCCCCCACCGACCCTCAGTAACAGCAGTGTGTACCATCCCCTCCCTCCCCCACCGACCCTCAGTAACAGCAGTGTGTACCATCCCCTCCCTCCCCCACTGACCCTCAGTAACAGCAGTGTGTACCATCCCCTCCCTCCCCACCGACGCTCAGTAACAGCAGTGTGTACCATCCCCTCCCTCCCCCCACCGACCCTCAGTAACAGCAGTGTGTACCATCCCCTCCCTCCCCCCGCCCACCCTCAGTAACAGCAGTGTGTACCATCCCCTCCCTCCCCCCACCGACCCTCAGTAACAGCAGTGTGTACCATCCCCTCCATCCCCCCCACCGACCCTCAGTAACAGCAGTGTGTACCATCCCCTCCCTCCCCCCACCGACGCTCAGTAACAGCAGTGTGTACCATCCCCTCCCTCCCCCACCGACGCTCAGTAACAGCAGTGTGTACCATCCCCTCCCTCCCCCACCGACGCTCAGTAACAGCAGTGTGTACCATCCCCTCCCTCCCCCCACCGACCCTCAGTAACAGCAGTGTGTACCATCCCCTCCCTCTCCCCCACCGACCCTCAGTAACAGCAGTGTGTACCATCCCCTCCCTCCCCCCACCGACGCTCAGTAACAGCAGTGTGTACCATCCCCTCCCTCTCCCCCACCGACCCTCAGTAACAGCAGTGTGTACCATCCCCTCCCTCCCCCACCGACCCTCAGTAACTGCAGTGTGTACTATCCCCTCCCTCCCCCCACCGACCATCAGTAACTGCAGTGTGTACCATCCCCTCCCTCTCCCCCACCGACCCTCAGTAACAGCAGTGTGTACCATCCCCTCCCTCCCCCACCGACCCTCAGTAACAGCAGTGTGTACCATCCCCTCCCTCTCCCCCACCGACCCTCAGTAACAGCAGTGTGTACCATCCCCTCCCTCCCCCCACCGACGCTCAGTAACAGCAGTGTGTCCCAGCTACAAGATGCATACTGTAAGATACAAAGACAGCGCCTTCCAGACCCACGATGCTTTGAGGGAAGGAATGTCAGGATTTTGACCCAGTGACACTGATAGTGTTCCCAACCAGAAGGACAAGGGGAGCAGATGACCCTTCCCAGTGGCCATTGATGAACCTTAACACCAATCAGATACCGTTCCCAAGGTGAGTGCTCTCAGTTACCCTGCTGCTAAACAATGGCGCATTGTCTGTGACCAACACTCCCAGCAGTCCATGTATTGCAAACATGCGCGCAGTTTTTCCATCTAAATCCCAAATGAACTCTTGGCATGTCCAACCACTTTGAGTGGGCATCCACAATGACTAAGAACTACAGAGTTTAATGCGGAAAAGTGTGAGGTGATTTGGAAGGAGTAACAGGAATATAGAGTACCGGGCTAATGGGAAGATTCTTGGTAGTGTAGATGAGCAGAGAGATCTTGGTTTCCAAGTACACAGATCCCTGAATGTTCCCACCCAGGTTGATAGGGTTGTTAAGAAGGCATACAGTGTGTTGGTTTTTATTGGGAGAGGGATTGAGTTCCGGAGCCATGAGGTCATGCTACAGCTGTACAAAACTCTGGTGCGGCCGCACTTGGAGTATTGTGTACAGTTCTGGTCACCACATTATAGGAAGGATGTGGAAGCTTTGGAAAGGGTTCAGAGGAGATTTACCAGGATACTGCCTGGTCTGGAGGGAAGGTCTTACAAGGAAAGGCTGAGGGAATTGAGGCTGTTTTCGTTAAAGAGAAGATGGTTGAGGGGTGACTTAATTGAGACATAGAAGATAATCAGAGGGTTGGATAGGGTGGACAGGGAGAGGCTTTTTCCTCAGGATGGGGATGGCTAGCACGAGGGGACATAGCTTTAAATTGAGGGGGTGATAGATATAGGACAGATGTCAGAGGGAGGTTCTTTACTCAGGGAGTAGTAGGGACGTGGAACGCACTGCCTGCAACAGGAGTAGACTCACCGACATTAAGGGCATTTAAATGGTCACTGGATAAACATATGGATGAGAATGGAATGGTGTGGGTTAGATGGGCTTCAGATTGGTTCCACAGGACAGTGCAACTTCGAGGGCCGAAGGGCCTGTCCTGCGCTGGAATGCTCTCTGTTTTATAACACTGAACCACAAAAGGACTGGGCAGCCAATCCTGGCCACCAGAAAGTAACATCTCACCGCCATCTTTGTTTTGGTGAGCCCCGGACGACCCTGGTGGAGTTGAGCCAGTGTGTGACAATGACCGTAGATCCAGACGATCACCCTCGCGCCCCACAATGATATTGCGCCCCCCCCCACCCATTGCCACCTGGTCTCTCCGGGTGCGGAAAGGTTTCAGTCCTGGTTGTGATGACCCTTTGGATCCCCCCATCCCCACCAACTGTTTCAGTTTTACCAGGACCCTACCTTCTTGCGTCCAAAGTCTGATATTGTCAGCAGTGACCGGAAGGGGGTACGGAAAATTTAAAACCATGACAGACTCTCCCAGTGGAGGTTTCCCTGATGGTGGATCTGCAGTGGGAGTCAGCTCGTTGCCAAAGCCAATTGGAGCGTCTATGTGAGGTCGAGTTGGTCTTCAGCTCATTGGTGCTTTTGCCTGGTTACATCATTAACCCCACTGACCAAATGGTCTCTCAGCATCTCATTCAGAGTTAAACTGAAGTTACATTGAGTCCTACAGCAGGGAAACAGACCCTTTGGCCCAACCAGTCCACTCCGACCCTAATCCCAAACTAAACCAGTCCCCCCCTGCCCTGCTCCTGGCCCATCTCCCTCCAACCTTTTCCTGCTCACATCCTTATCCAAACGTCTTTTAAATGTTGTAACTGTTCCCAAACCTTCAGGGAGGTCGCACAAACCACATTCTTGTGTAAAAGGGTTTTCCCTCATGTCTTTGTTCAATCTCTCTGCTCTCATCTTAAAAACATGCCCCCTGGTCTTGAACTCCCCCACTCTCGGGAAAAGGCTCTTGTCTGTTTTATCTATACCCATCACGATCCTATAAATCTTCATAAGGTCTACCTCCTAAGCTCCGGTTAAAAATGTCCCAGTTCAGTCATATCCTTCTGATAACAGAGCAACCAGAACTGGACACAGTATTCCGACAGAGGCCTAACCAGTTTCCAACGTGACATCCCAACTCCTACACTCAAAGGTCTGATCAATGAAGGCAATCATGCTAAATGCCTTCTTTGGGTCATAGAAATGTACAGCACGGAAACAGACCCTTCGGTCCAACCCGTCCATGCTGATCCAGATATCCCAACCCAATCTAGTCCCACCTGCCAGCACCCGGCCCATATCCCTCCAAACCCTTCCTATTCATATACCCATCCAAATGCCTCTTAAATGCTGTAATTGTACCAGCCTCCACCACATCCTCTGGCAGCTCATTCCATACACGTACCACCCTCTGGGTGGAAAAGTTGCCCCTTAAGCCACCCTGTCTACCCGTGACGCAAATCTCTCTAGTCCCAGCATCTCATTCCTCACAAATAAATAGAATGGTTAAGAAGGCATTCACTTAACCTCATTGCTCAGCCCTTTGAGTGTAGGAGGTAGGACGTCACGTTGAGGTTGTACAGGACATTGGTGAGGCCCCTTCCGGAATACTGTGTCCAGTTCTGGTCAGCCCATTATAGGAAGGATGTTATTAAACTGGAGAGGGTTCCGAAGGGATTTACCAGGATATGGCCAGGATTACAGGGTTGGAGTTATAAGGAGAAGTTGGATAGGCTGGGGCTGTTTTCATTGGATCGTACGAGGCTGATGGGCGACCTAACGGATTTTTATAAAATCACGAGGGGGAGCGACAAGGTGAATGGCTCCCTCGACTGGGGAAGTTCAAAACCAGGAGGCATATTTTTTAAGGGGAGTGGGGGAAGGATTTTAAAGGGATCTGAGGGGCAACCTTTTTACACAGAGGGTGGTTCGCGAGTGGAATGACCTTCCTGAGGGAGTGGGGGATTTAAAAGACATTTGGATAAGGGCATGAACAGAAAAGGGATATGGGCCAAATGCAGGTAAATGGGACTAGTTTAGTTTGGGGGTTATGGTCGGTATGAGCTGGTTGGGCCAAAGGGTCAGCCGTAGGACTCTATCTAACCAGGGATCCGTACAACTGGAGCACAATGTCCAAGGAGAGGCAATGGAACGCCATTGCATTACCTCTGGACTGTTATTCCAGAGACCCAGGGATGTTCCCGGGACCCAGGTTCAAGTCTTGCCACGGCAAATGGTGGAATTGGAATTCAATTTTTAAAAAAATCTAGATTGAAGAGTCGACTGATGACGGTGAATCCACTGCTGATTGTCAGAAAACTCCATCCGTATCAGCACGGTGGCACAGTGGTTAGCACTGCTGCCTCACAGCGCCAGAGACCCCGGTTCGATTCCCGCCTCAGGCAACTGACTGTGTGGAGTTTGTACATTCTCCCCGTGTCTGCGTGGGTTTCCTCCGGGTGCTCCGGTTTCCTCCCACAGTCCAAAGATGTGCAGGTCAGGTGAATTGGCCATGCTAAATTGTCCCATAGTGTCCAGGGATGTGCAGGTTAGGGTGGATTGGCCATGCTAAATTGTCCCATAGTGTCCAGGGATGTGCAGGTTAGGGTGGATTGGCCATGCTAAATTGTCCCATAGTGCCCAGGGATGTGCAGGTTAGGGTGGATTGGCCATGCTAAATTGTCCCATAGTGCCCAGGGATGTGCAGGTTAGGGTGGATTGGCCATGCTAAATTGTCCCATAGTGCCCAGGGATGTGCAGGTTCGGGTGGATTGGCCATGGGAAATTGTCCCATAGTGTCCAGGGATGTGCAGGTTAGGGTGGATTGGCCATGCTAAATTGTCCCATAGTGCCCAGGAATGTGTAGGTTAGGGTGGATTGGCAATGCTAAATTGTCCCATAGTGCCCAGGGATGTGCAGGTTAGGGTGGATTGGCCATGCTAAATTTTCCCATAGTGCCCAGGGATGTGTAGGTTAGGGTGGATTGGCCATGCTAAATTGTCCCATAGTGCCCAGGGATGTGCAGGTTAGGGTGGATTGGCCATGCTAAATTGTCCCATAGTGCCCAGGGATGTGCAGGTTAGGGTGGATTGGCCATGCTAAATTGTCCCATAGTGCTCAGGGATGTGTAGGTTAGGGTGGATTGGCCATGCTAAATTGCCCGTAGTGTTAGGTGAAGGGGTAAATAAAGGGGAATGGGTCTGGGTGGGTTGCTCTTCAGAGGGTCGGTGTGGACTTGTTGGGCCGAAGGGCCTGTTTCCACACTGTAAGTTATCTAATCTAATCATTGATGTCCTTCAGGGAAGGAAACTGCCATCTTTACCTGGTCTGAGGCCTACACATGACTCCAGACCCACAGCAATATGGCTGACTCTGAACTGCCCTCTGGGTAAAAAATACTGGGCCTAGCCAGAGACTCCCATGAATAAATAAATACAACTCCCTTGTGTTCTGATCTTCAACGAATGAAAACCAGGACAGTGTGAGCCTTATTGATAATTGGCCGTCAGCTGGTGGTGACAGCTATTTGATCCGAGTTCATGGATAAATCTCCGTGGATCTCAAAACACAACAAACACGACGCAAACCCGAAAGCATCTCCAGCTGTGGCTTACCGTTGGACATGGTGACTGGGAAGCTGGGATCGCGGAACTCATCAGAGATTCTGGCTACTGCAAACGACAAGAAACACACACACCCACTTCAGACAAGGAAGTGCAAAACTCGACAACAAACACGTCCGATCGTCACCTCAGTACGAGAGCAGGTCAGAGGCTGGGAATCCTGCAGTGAGTAACTCCCCTCCTGACTCCCCCCAAAGCCTGTCCCACCATCAACAAGGCCCAAGGCAGGAGGGTGAGGGAATACTCCCCACTTGCCCCTGGATGGGGGCAGCTCCAACAACACTCGAGAAGCTGGACACCATCCAGGGACAGAGCAGCCCCCCGCTGGATTGGCCCCACACCCACAAACATCCCCTCCCTCCCCCCCACCGACACTCAGTAACAGCAGTGTGTACCATCCCCTCCCCCCGCCCACCGACACTCAGTAACAGCAGTGTGTACCATCCCCTCCCCCACCGACCCTCAGTAACAGCAGTGTGTACCATCCCCTCCCTCCCCCCACACTCAGTAACAGCAGTGTGTACCATCTCCTCCCTCCCCCCACCGACGCTCAGTAACAGCAGTGTGTACCGTCCCCTCCCTCCCCCACCGACCCTCAGTAACAGCAGTGTGTACCGTCCCCTCCCTCCCCCCACCGACCCTCAGTAACAGCAGTGTGTACCGTCCCCTCCCCCCCCCACCGACACTCAGTAACAGCAGTGTGTACCGTCCCCTCCCTCCCCCACCGACCCTCAGTAACAGCAGTGTGTACCGTCCCCTCCCTCCCCCCACCGACCCTCAGTCACAGCAGTGTGTACCATCCCCTCCCTCCCCCACCGACCCTCAGTAACAGCAGTGTGTACCATCCCCTCCCTCCCCCACCGACCCTCAGTCACAGCAGTGTGTACCGTCCCCTCCCTCCCCCCACCGACCCTCAGTCACAGCAGTGTGTACCATCCCCTCCCTCCCCCACCGACCCTCAGTAACAGCAGTGTGTACCGTCCCCTCCCTCCCCCCACCGACCCTCAGTCACAGCAGTGTGTACCAACCCCTCCCTCCCCCCACCGACGCTCAGTAACAGCAGTGTGTACCAACCCCTCCCTCCCCCCACCGACCCTCAGTAACAGCAGTGTGTACCATCTATAAGACCCACTGCAGGAACTCACCAAAGACCCTCAGGCAGCACCTTCCAAACCCATGAGGGTGTTAGAGAAGGATTGCCAGGACTTTGACCCAGTGACACTGAAAGTTTTTCGTCTGGAAGGACAAAGGGAGCAGATAGCTTTCCCCAAAGGCCATCGATGAGGGCCAATCAGACACTGGTTCTGAGTTAAAAATCACCCAACACCAGGTTATAGTCCAACAGGTTTATTTGGAAGCACTAGCTTTCAGAGCACTGCTCCTTCATCAGGTGATAGGAGGAGTGACTCTCCGAAACCTACTGTGCTTCCAATGAAACCTGTTGGACTCTAACCTGGTGTTGGCTGATTTTTAACTTGGTCCACCCCAGTCCAACACCGGCATCTCCAAATCATGACCGTTTCTGAGGTGAGCTCTCAATCACAAACACGGCAGAGGCTCCCGTTGCCCCGGGGACCCGGACAGGAAGTGTGCTCTTATCCCCGCGCGCGAGACTGGAAACAGGGGGACATGAGCGCTGCCACTGGAAGATGTTTATTTTCTCTTCGTACTTTCCTTTCAAGAGAGGCCGTAAAGGCCGAAGCTGTGAGGAGTCGGGTTTAAGAAGGAGGCCGGTTCTCCCCAGCTCAGCTGTTCTGTTTGTGTTGAGCTGCTGCAGTCACAAGATGTGAGAGTCCAGCACAGGGTTTGAAACATCGGGATCCCTCTGACCCTCTGAAGTCCCTCTCTGGATGTTGTTCCCTCCTGCTCTTTGAAAATGTGTGTTTCGATTGACCTTTTTGTCAAGGGCTGTGTTGACAGGAGGTGACTGGAACAATTCATTCGTAATAGTTACTGGGTCAGGTCAGTTCACTTTTCCAACAGTTATTCTAAATTCGGTTTTCGGTTGTTTGCGTTTCAAAAGTAGGGTTTAAATAATTTGTTTTTTGTTCGATGCTGAGTGGTTTGGCCCAGCTGCATCACACCCAGAATAGCCACCTCACGAACGACCGTTACAATAAGAAAAGAGCAGAGCGCCCTTCGTAAAATATTTTGAGGCCCGGTGATTGGGCCTGGTCCACAACACTGGGAGGAACAGGAAGAGGTCATCCCAGAACAAACTGAGGAGCAATACCTGGGTCCATCAGCTCTGAGAGAAAAGGTGCGGTGCTAGAAAAGTGCAGCAGGTCAGGCCGCAGCCAAGGAGCAGGAAAAATCGACGTTTTCGGGCATCAGCCCTTCTTCAGGAATGTGGGGGAGGAAGAGAATGATTTCAAGGTGGGCATTGTAGAGGGATGAGGAAAACCTATCCCAGTTGACATGAGAAGTGGCGGATGGAGTTTAATTCAGATAAATGTGAGGTGCTGCATTTTGGGAAAGCAAATCTTAGCAGGACTTATACACTTAATGGTAAGGTCCTGGGGAGTGTTGCTGAACAAAGAGACCTTGGAGTGCAGGTTCATAGCTCCTTGAAAGTGGAGTCGCAGGTAGATAGGATAGTGAAGGCAGCGTTTGGTATGCTTTTCTTTATTGGTCAGAGTATTGAGTACAGGAGTTGGGAGGTCATGTTGCGGCTGTACAGGACATTGGTTAGGCCACTGTTGGAATATTGTGTGCAATTCTGGTCTCCTTCCTATCGGAAAGATGTTGTGAAACTTGAAAGGGTTCAGAAAAGATTTACAAGGATGTTGCCAGGATTGGAGGGTTTGAGCTACAGGGAGAGGCTGAACAGGCTGGGGCTGTTTTCCCTGGAGCGTCTCGGTGAAGCTGGGCTGAATGGCCTGCTGCTACCCCAATTCCCCAAGGGCCCAAATGGAAGCGAGATGATGCTTGTGGAATCACGGGCTCCCTTCCCCACCCGAACACTGCTGAGTGGGTACGTACCTCTGTAATTATGGTGTGACCGCTTCCTCAGATAGATTACGGACCCCAAAGTCAAGACACCGAATAATCCAATGATCACTGCCGCGATCGTTACCGTGGAGATACCACGAGGAGGGACGGAATTCATCGAAACTGCATTGAAATAAATCCCAGACACGCGCTCAGACACATGACACCAGCACTGTTTTTTATTCCTCTCGCGCCTTCGGCAAAACTGAAACTTTTCCCAGACTCATCACGCGAGCCCCCATCCGATCGAGATCCGACAGGAAGCGTCTCCGGGGGACAGGGAGAACGGCTCGGATCCCAGAGGGAGCTTCCACACCCGGCCCACCCTCCAAGGGAGCAGAGAGGGAGGGGCTCAGAGAGGGAATTCCGGACCTCAGGAGTGGCCCCTGGCATCTGAAGGCATGGACACACGCCTCTGCCCCCCCCCCCCACTGGAAGGGCGATGGGAATTGGGGGATACTCAAAAGGTCAGGAGGGGAGGGGGGGTTACAGGGATAGGGAGGGGGTGTAGGGGCTGGAGGGGGTTACAGAGATAGGGAGGGGGTGTAGGGGCTGGAGGGGGTTACAGAGATAGGGAGGGGGTGTAGGGGCTGGAGGGGGTTACAGAGATAGGGAGGGGGTGTAGGGGCTGGAGGGGGTTACAGAGATAGGGAGGGGGTGTAGGGGCTGGAAGGGGTTACAGAGATAGGGAGGGGGTGGAGGGGCTGGAGGGGGTGTAGGGGCTGGAGGGGGTTACAGAGATAGGGAGGGGGTGTAGGGGCTGGAGGGGGTTACAGGGATAGGGAGGGGGTGTAGGGGCTGGAGGGAGTTACAGAGATAGGGAGGGGGTGTAGGGGCTGGAGGGGGTTACAGAGATAGGGAGGGGGTGTAGGGGCTGGAGGGGGTTACAGAGATAGGGAGGGGGTGTAGGGGCTGGAGGGGGTTACAGGGATAGGGAGGGGGTGTAGGGGCTGGAGGGGGTTACAGAGATAGGGAGGGGGTGTAGGGGCTGGAGGGGGTTACAGAGATAGGGAGGGGGGTGTAGGGGCTGGAGGGGGTTACAGAGATAGGGAGGGGGTGTAGGGGCTGGAGGGGGTTTACAGAGATAGGGAGGGGGTGTAGAGGCTGGAGGGGGTTACAGAGATAGGGAGGGGTTGTCGGGGCTGGAGGGGGTTACAGGGATAGGGAGGGGGGTGTAGGGGCTGGAGGGGGTTACAGAGATAGGGAGGGGGTGTAGGGGCTGGAGGGGGTTACAGAGATACGGAGGGGGTGTAGGGGCTGGAGGGGGTTACAGAGATAGGGAGGGGGTGTAGGGGCTGGAGGGGGTTACAGAGATAGGGAGGGGGTGTAGGGGCTGGAGGGGGTTACAGAGATAGGGAGGGAGTGTAGGGGCTGGAGGGCGGTTACAGAGATAGGGAGGGGGTGGAGGGGCTGGAGGGGGTTACAGAGATAGGGAGGGGGTGTAGGGTCTGGAGGGGGTTACAGAGATAGGGAGGGGGTGTAGGGGCTGGAGGGGGTTACAGAGATAGGGAGGGGGTGTAGAGGCTGGAGGGGGTTACAGAGATAGGGAGGGGTTGTAGGGGCTGGAGGGGGTTACAGAGATAGGGAGGGGGTGTAGGGGCTGGAGGGTGTCACAGAGATAGGGAGGGGGTGTAGGGGCTGGAGGGGGTTACAGAGATAGGGAGGGGGTGTAGGGGCTGGAGGGGGTTACAGAGATAGGGAGGGGTTGTAGGGGCTGGAGGGGGTTACAGAGATAGGGAGGGGGGTGTAGGGGCTGGAGGGGGTTACAGAGATAGGGAGGGGGTGTAGGGGCTGGAGAGGGTTACAGAGATAGGGAGGGGGGTGTAGGGGCTGGAGGGGGTTACAGAGATAGGGAGGGGGTTTAGGGGCTGGAGGGGGTTACAGGGATAGGGAGGGGGTGTAGGGGCTGGAGGGGGTTACAGGGATAGGGAGGGGGGTGTAGGGGCTGGAGGGGGTTACAGAGATAGGGAGGGGGTGTAGGGGCTGGAGGGGGGTTACAGAGATAGGGAGGGGTTGTAGGGGCTGGAGGGGGTTACAGAGATAGGGAGGGGGTGTAGGGGCTGGAGAGGGTTACAGAGATAGGGAGGGGGTATAGGGGCTGGAGGGGGTTACAGAGATAGGGAGGGGGTGTAGGGGCTGGAGGGGGTTACAGAGATAGGGAGGGGGTATAGGGACTGGAGGGGGTTACAGAGATAGGGAGGGGGTGTAGGGGCTGGAGGGGGTTACAGAGATAGGGAGGGGGTGTAGGGGCTGGAGGGCGTTACAGAGATAGGGAGGGGGTTGTAGGGGCTGGAGGGGGTTACAGAGATAGGGAGGGATGTAGGGTCTGGAGGGGGTTACAGAGATAGGGAGGGGGTGTAGGGACTGGAGGGGGTTACAGAGATAGGGAGGGGGTTCACGGGCTGGAGGGGGTTTACAGAGATTGGGAGGGGGTGTAGGGCTGGAGGGGGGTACAGGGATAGGGAGGGGGTGTAGGGGCTGGAGGGGGTTACAGAGATAGGGAGGGGTGTAGGGGCTGGAGGGGGTTACAGAGATAGGGAGGGGGATTGATAGAACCATATGATACAGAAGAGGCCATTTGGCCCATGCTGTCCATACCAGCCACGCTACCTGAAATCTCCACTGCCCCCCCCCCCCCCCCCTCGACCATGTGGAACCTACAATGATGGTGCACGGCCTTTTGGAAGGTTCCCCTCCCCCGTCCACCCTCCTGGTGCAGCACTACCCTCCCCGGCGATGGGTGTGGGGAGGTGTTGACAGTTCGGTGGGGGGGGTGTGGGCGGCATATTGAGCTCCTGGGTAGAGGTTTGGTGGGGGAAGGGGAGGGGGGAATTTGAAACCAGCGATGACCGAAGTTTTGACCTGGGGTGGGGGTGGTGTGAATGTACTGGGAGCGAAGGGAGGCCAGGGTGGGAGAGGAATGGGTGGGGGGGGTGGGGGGGGGTGGGGGGGGGTGGGGGGGGGGGGATGTGGGTGCAGGGGGAGAGGGTCCAGGGTGGGGGTTGATGGGAGACAGGATGGCATTGGAAACGGGAGCCACCTCAGCGACGACCCGAGCAAACGCCTGCTGCAAAATTACATTTCCACGGCGCCGAGATCTTCCTGTCGCCTGTGCTCCTGTTGATGACGACGCAGCGGAGGCTGACGTTCCCATTGGCTGTGACCCGTAAGAGGCTGGTGACTTGGCAGAGCCCACTGCCCGGGTCGGATGAGATTGTCTGCACATGCCGGTGCTCAGGAAGGAGATGCCCATCCCGGCCAATCCAATACACATCGGGCTCGGGGTAACCACCCGAGGAGCTGCAGGTGAGGTTCACCTCCTCTCCCACTCGGAATTCCCCCGGCCCCGCCTCAGATATCACTGGCACACTGTAATTGGCTAAAGGAAGACAGGAGACAGGGTTAACGCAAGGCAAGAACAGCACACTCACAGGGTCAGTGCTGAGGGAGTGCCGCACTGTCGGAGGGTCAGTGCTGAGGGAGTGCCGCACTGTCGGAGGGTCGGTGCTGAGGGAGTGGGCACTGTCGGAGGGTCAGTGCTGAGGGAGTGGGCACTGTCAGAGGGTCAGTGCTGAGGGAGTGCCGCACTGTCGGAGGGTCAGTGCTGAGGGAGTGCCGCACTGTCGGAGGGTCAGTGCTGAGGGAGTGCTGCACTGTCAGAGGGTCAGTGCTGAGGGAGTGCTGCACTGTCAGAGGGTCAGTGCTGAGGGAGTGCTGCACTGTCAGAGGGTCAGTGCTGCACTGTTGGAGGGTCAGTGCTGAGGGAGCGCCGCACTGTCGGAGGGTCAGCGCTGAGGGAGCGCCGCACTGTCGGAGGGTCAGCGCTGAGGGAGCGCCGCACTGTCGGAGGGTCAGTGCTGAGGGAGTGCTGCACTGTCGGAGGGTGAGTGCTGAGGGAGCGCCGCACTGTCGGAGGGTCAGCGCTGAGGGAGCGCCGCACTGTCGGAGGGTCAGTGCTGAGGGAGTGCTGCACTGTCGGAGGGTGAGTGCTGAGGGAGCGCCGCACTGTTGGGGAGGGCCAGTAGTGGAATGCTGTTCGTCAGAGATGCTGGTGTCGAGTGTTCGAGGTGGTATCTGAGTTTGAACGTGTCGCGGAGGAGGGAGCAGTCACGGAAGGGGGACCGTGCGGTGACGTGTGGAAGTGGCAGTCTGAGTGTGCCTCTTACCTGCTGTGGTGAGTTGGACGTGAGTAGATTTGACCTTGCGGAAGCCTTGGGGACCCTGTTTCAGGACGATACACTGGTACCCTCCTCCATCGGTGGGAACGACTGGCTGCAGCTGGAGTGAGAGGTCTCCGTGTCTGAACTGTGTAACCGCCAGGCTGGTCCGGTTCCTGTACCTACTCTCCTGGACCCAGTTGGCCTCTGTTCGCCCGTACTGTGCGTGGACCACCTGATTGTTCTCTGTTTGCCACAGGAGCCTCAGATCAGACACACCCCAAGACCCGTCCACTTCATAGTGACAAGGCAGGGTCACCTGCTCACCCACCATCCCCAAGACAGAGGGCGTCACTGTGCCTACAGAAGTGGGGACAGAGAGCAGTCAGAAAATACCTGGTGTGACCACGGGGGTACCCCCCCCCCCCTCGAAACGCAGAGAAGGGCCACTCGGCCCCTCCAACCTGCTACGCCATTCACTATGACCCAGTCCAACTCCGACCCCTGGTCCCGCGCTCTCCCCTTCGATCCCTTTCACCCCGAAATGACGATGCAACCCCTTCTCGAAATCAATGTTTTAACCTCGGCCGTTTCCTGTGTCAGAGAATCCCACAGCCTCCCCACTCCCTGGGTGAAGACATTTCTCGGTCCCACCCCATACCCTCCGACTGTGACCCCACCCCTTCCCCACCCCTCCCCCACCCCGGTCGGGCCTTCCCCTGGTCACTGGGAATATCCCTCCTGTGTTTACCCCGTCTAACCCGGTTAGAGGTTTACAGGTTTCTGTCAGACTCCCCGCCTTGTTCATCTAAACTCCCAGTGGATATAATCCGAATTAGATCCAGTCTCTCTCTCTCTCCGTACGTCAGTGCTGCCATCCTGGGAATCAGTTTGGGAAAGCCTCACTGCACTCCCTCCATCTCCAGAACGACCCTTCCTCAGACACAGAGACCTCATCCAACCTGCACACACAATACCCCAAGAGGTGGTCTCACCCTGTCCAATCGCTCCCATCCTCCCATCCTCTCTCCTTCCTATCGGAAAGATGTTGTGAAACTTGAAAGGGTTCAGAAAAGATTTACAAGGATGTTGCCAGGGTTGGAGGATCTGAGCTACAGGGAGAGGCTGAACAGGCTGGGGCTGTTTTCCCTGGAGTGGGGGAGTCCACAACGAAATGGCAGAGGTTTAGGGTGAGAGGGGAAAGATATAAAAGAGACCTAAGGGGCAATCTTTTCACCCAGAGGGTGGTACGTGTATGGAATGAGCTGCCAGAGGATGTGGTGGAGGCTGGTACAATTACAGCATTTAAGAGGCATTTGGATGGGTACATGAATAGGAAGGGTTTGGAGGGATAGGGGCCGGGTGCTGGCAGGTGGGACTAGATTGGGTTGGGATATCTGGGTCAGCATGGACGGGTTGGACCGAAGGGTCTTTTTTTTTTAGATTCCCTACAGTGTTGAAACAGGCCCTTTGGCCCAACAAGTCCATACCAACCCTCCGAAGAGTAACCCACCCAGACCCATTTCCCTCTGACAATTGGACAATTTATCATGGCCAATCCACCCTAACCTACACATCCCTGGGCACTATGGGACAATTTAGCATGGCCAATCCACCCTAACCTGCACATCCCTGGGCACTATGGGACAATTTAGCATGGCCAATCCACCCTAACCTGCACATCCCTGGGCACTATGGGACAATTTAGCATGGCCAATCCACCCTAACCTGCACATCCCTGGGCACTATGGGACAATTTAGCACGGCCAATCCACCCTAACCTGCACATCCCTGGGCACTATGGGACAATTTCCCATGGCCAATCCACCCTAACCTGCACATCCCTGGACACTATGGGACAATTTCCCATGGCCAATCCACCCTAACCTGCACATCCCTGGACACTATGGGACAATTTCCCATGGCCAATCCACCCTAACCTGCACATCCCTGGGCACTATGGGACAATTTAGCACGGCCAATCCACCCTAACCTGCACATCCCTGGACACTATGGGACAATTTAGCACGGCCAATCCACCCTAACCTGCACATCCCTGGACACTATGGGACAATTTAGCATGGCCAATCCACCCTAACCTACACATCCCTGGGCACTATGGGACAATTTAGCATGGCCAATCCACCCTAACCTACACATCCCTGGACACTATGGGACAATTTAGCATGGCCAATTCACCTGACCTACACATCTTTGGA